>NC_059196.1:38195073-38337573 GCF_020615455.1 Coregonus clupeaformis
GCCAGCCCAGGACCTCCCCAGACCACGTGTAACCACGCCAGCCCAGGACCTCCACAGACCACATGTAACCACGCCAGCCCAGGACCTCCCCAGACCACGTGTAACCACGCCAGCCCAGGACCTCCCCAGACCACGTGTAACCACGCCAGCCCAGGACCTCCCCAGACCACGTGTAACCACGCCAGCCCAGGACCTCCCCAGACCACGTGTAACCACGCCAGCCCAGGACCTCCCCAGACCACGTGTAACCACGCCAGCCCAGGACCTCCCCAGACCACGTGTAACCACGCCAGCCCAGGACCTCCCCAGACCACGTGTTAACCACGCCCAGCCCAGGACCTCCCCAGACCACGTGTTTAACCACGCCAGCCCAGGACCTCCCCAGACCACGTGTAACCACGCCAGCCCAGGACCTCCCCAGACCACGTGTAACCACGCCAGCCCAGGACCTCCCAGACCACGTGTAACCACGCCAGCCCAGGACCTCCCAGACCACGTGCTGTAACCACGCCAGCCCAGGACCTCCCCAGACCACGTGTAACCACGCCAGCCCAGGACCTCCCCAGACCACGTGTAACCACGCCCAGCCCAGGACCTCCCCAGACCACGGGTAACCACGCCAGCCCAGGACCTCCCAGACCACGGGTAACCACGCCAGCCCAGGACCCTCCCCAGACCACGTGTAACCACGCCAGCCCAGGACCTCCCCAGACCACGTGTACCACGCCAGCCCAGGACCTCCCCAGACCACGTGTAACCACGCCAGCCCAGGACCTCCCCAGACCACGGGTAACCACGCCAGCCCAGGACCTCCCCAGACCACGTGTAACCACGCCAGCCCAGGACCTCCCCAGACCACGTGTAACCACGCCAGCCCAGGACCTCCCCAGACCACGTGTAACCACGCCAGCCCAGGACCTCCCCAGACCACGGGTAACCACGCCAGCCCAGGACCTCCCAGACCACGGGTAACCACGCCAGCCCAGGACCTCCCCAGACCACGTGTAACCACGCCCAGCCCAGGACCTCCCCAGACCACGTGTAACCACGCCAGCCCAGGACCTCCCCAGACCACGTGTAACCACGCCAGCCCAGGACCTCCCCAGACCACGTGCTAACCACGCCCAGCCCAGGACCTCCCCAGACCACGTGTAACCACGCCAGCCCAGGACCTCCCCAGACCACGTGTAACCACGCCAGCCCAGGACCTCCCCAGACCACGTGTAACCACGCCAGCCCAGGACCTCCCAGACCACGTGTAACCACGCCAGCCCAGGACCTCCCCAGACCACGTGTAACCACGCCAGCCCAGGACCTCCCCAGACCACGTGTAACCACGCCCAGCCCAGGACCTCCCCAGACCACGTGCTAACCACGCCAGCCCAGGACCTCCCAGACCACGTGTAACCACGCCAGCCCAGGACCTCCCCAGACCACGTGTAACCACGCCAGCCCAGGACCTCCCCAGACCACGTGTAACCACGCCAGCCCAGGACCTCCCCAGACCACGTGTAACCACGCCAGCCCAGGACCTCGACGTAACCACGCCAGCCCAGGACCTCCCAGACCACGTGCAACCACGCCAGCCCAGGACCCCCCCAGACCACGTGTAACCACGCCAGCCCAGGACCTCCCCAGACCACGGGTAACCACGCCAGCCCAGGACCTCCCCAGACCACGGGTAACCACGCCAGCCCAGGACCTCCCCAGACCACGTGTAACCACGCCAGCCCAGGACCTCCCCAGACCACGTGTAACCACGCCCAGCCCAGGACCTCCCCAGACCACGTGTAACCACGCCAGCCCAGGACCTCCCCAGACCACGGGTAACCACGCCAGCCCAGGACCTCCCCAGACCACGGGTAACCACGCCAGCCCAGGACCTCCCCAGACCACGTGTAACCACGCCAGCCCAGGACCTCCCAGACCACGTGCAACCACGCCAGCCCAGGACCTCCCCAGACCACGTGTAACCACGCCAGCCCAGGACCTCCCCAGACCACGTGTAACCACGCCAGCCCAGGACCTCCCCAGACCACGGGTAACCACGCCCAGCCCAGGACCTCCCCAGACCACGGGTAACCACGCCAGCCCAGGACCTCCCCAGACCACGTGTAACCACGCCAGCCCAGGACCTCCCAGACCACGTGTAACCACGCCAGCCCAGGACCTCCACAGACCACGTGTAACCACGCCAGCCCAGGACCTCCCCAGACCACGTGTAACCACGCCAGCCCAGGACCTCCCCAGACCACGTGTAACCACGCCAGCCCAGGACCTCCCCAGACCACGTGTAACCACGCCAGCCCAGGACCTCCCCAGACCACGTGTAACCACGCCCAGCCCAGGACCTCCCCAGACCACGTGTAACCACGCCAGCCCAGGACCTCCCCAGACCACGTGTAACCACGCCAGCCCAGGACCTCCCCAGACCACGGGTAACCACGCCAGCCCAGGACCTCCCCAGACCACGTGTAACCACGCCAGCCCAGGACCTCCCCAGACCACGTGTAACCACGCCAGCCCAGGACCTCCCCAGACCACGTGTAACCACGCCAGCCCAGGACCTCCCCAGACCACGTGCTAACCACGCCAGCCCAGGACCTCCCCAGACCACGTGTAACCACGCCAGCCCAGGACCTCCCCAGACCACGTGTAACCACGCCAGCCCAGGACCTCCCCAGACCACGTGTAACCACGCCAGCCCAGGACCTCCCCAGACCACGTGTAACCACGCCAGCCCAGGACCTCCACATCCGGCTTCTTCACCTGCGGGACGGTCTGAGACCAGCCACCCGGACAGCTGATGAAACTGTGGGTTGACACAACCGAAGAATTTCTGCACAAACTGTCAGAAACCTTCTCAGGGAAGCTCATCTGCGTGCTCGTCGTCCTCACCAGGGTCTTGACCAGACTGCAGTTTGGCGTCGTAACCGACTTCAGTGGGCAAATGCTCACCTTCGATGGCCACTGGCATGGTGAAGAAGTGCGCTATTCACGGATGAATCCTGGTTTCAACTGTACAGGGCAGATGGCAGACAGCATGTATGGCGTCGTGTGGACGAGTGGTTTGCTGATGCCAACATTGTGAACAGAGTGCCCCATGGTGGGGTTATGGTGTGGGCAGGCAGGCATAAGCTACGGACAACGAACACAATTGCATTTATTGATGGCAATGTGAATGCACAAATATACTGTGACGAGATCCAGAGGCCCATTGTCGTGCCATTCATCCGCCACCATCACCTCATGTTTCATCATGATAATGCCTGCCCCATGTTGCAAGGATCGGTACACAATTCCTTGAAGCTGAAAATGTCCCAGTGCTTCCATGGCCTGCATACTCACCAGACATGTCACCCATTGAGCAGGTTTGGGATGCTCTGGATCGATGTGTACGACAGCGTGTTCCAGTTCCTGCCAATATCCAGCAACTTCACACAGCCATTGAAGAGGAGTTGGACAACATTCCACAGGCCACAATCAACAGCCTGATCAACTCTCTGCGAAGGAGATGTGTCACGCTGCATGATGCAAATGGTGGTCACACCAGATACTGACTGGTTTTCTGATCCACGCCCCTACCTTTCTTTTTAAAGGTATCTGTGACAAACAGATGCATATCTGTATTCCCAGCCATGTGAAATCCATAGATTAGGGCCTAATGAATTGATTCCAATTGACTGATTTCCTTATATGGACTGTAACTCTGTAAAATCTTTGAAATTGTTGCATGTTGCAAATATATTTTTGTTCAGTGTAGATGAAACTGTAAAAAAATATCAGAAGTTTATATTCATGACTAGGGCTGGTTTGAGGTCACAGAGACAGACTGTCATCCATCTGTTAGGAACAACTAAAATGGTGGAATGTTTGCCCAGGGGGACAGGCACATTTCTGAAAAACAAAACCAAGCCATCACCATGGAGAAACCCATCCAAATAGCATACAAACAACCATCACAGCTAAACCAACACTATCATAAAGCTCTGAGGAGACCATTAGAGCTGTATGCACACGTGTGTGTGTCAGCGTTTGTATGTGCATGTGTGTATGTGTTAAATGTGTGCCAGAATGCCAGAACAGGCAGGGCTAATCCCCAGTCTCCCAGGAAGGGTTCAGAGGTCACTGTGTCCTCCTCAGTTTGGGCAACCCAACATTGGGAATCTGCTCTCTAATCCGCTCCAATCCACCAGGTTTTCCCTCCCAGCGTTCCTGAGATGCAGGGACCTAATGTTCAGAACAGCAGGGGCGCGTATGTGTTGTGTGTGTGTGTGTGTGTGTGTGTGTGTGTGTGTGTGTGGACCTAGTACTCAGACAGCGAGAGAGTCAGATATAAACAAACAAACGGAATGCTCTAGCTGTGCTGCTATTCCAATGTCTGCCTTTTACCTCGAGACAGTATAATCACAGTAATACACACTGGATACTATAATCACAGTAATACACATTGAATACTATAATCGCAGTAATACATACTGGATACTATAATCACAGTAATACACACTGGATACTATAATCACAGTAATACATACTGAATACTATAATCACAGTAATACATACTGGATAATATAATCACAGTAATACACATTGAATACTATAATCGCAGTAATACATACTGGATACTATAATCACAGTAATACACACTGGATACTATAATCACAGTAATACATACTGAATACTATAATCACAGTAATACTTACTGGATACTATAATCACAGTAATACATACTGGATACTATAATCACAGTAATACACATTGAATACTATAATCACAGTAATACACATTGAATACTATAATCGCAGTAATAAATACTGGATACTATAATCACAGTACTATATACTGAATACTATAATCACAGTAATACACATTGAATACTATAATCGCAGTAATACATACTGGATACTATAATCGCAGTAATACATACTGGACACTATAATCACAGTAATACACATTGAATACTATAATCACAGTAATACACATTGAATACTATAATCGCAGTAATACATACTGGATACTATAATCACAGTAATACATACTGGATACTATAATCACAGTAATATATGCTGGAAACTATCATCACAGTAATACATACTGAATACTATAATCACAGTAATACACACTGGATAATATAATCACAGTAATACACATTGAATACTATAATCGTAGTAATACATACTGGATACTATAATCACAGTAATACACATTGAATACAATAATCACAGTAATACATACTGGATACTATAATCACAGTAATACATACTGGATAATATAATCACAGTAATACACATTGAATACTATAATCGTAGTAATACATACTGGATACTATAATCACAGTAATACACACTGGATACTATAATCACAGTAATACATACTGAATACTATAATCACAGTAATACATACACACTGGATACTATAATCACATTTATACATACTGAATACTATCATCACAGTAATTCATACACACTGGATACTATAATTCACAGTAATAGATAAACACTGGATAGACAGGCCAGCCTAGTTCTGCCGCCTTAGTCAGTTTATCTTTCAACCACATATCTGTTTTTCTACAGTTGGTATAATGATTGTCCTATGTCTTTTTTCCCTAGATTTCATCGTTATCATGTTCCAGAGTGTGAGGAAGCCTATAGCAGTTTAGTCTCTGTTCTTGTAGACAAAATGATACATTTCCCTGTGGGCATTACTCACTCCCCAGAGGCGTGTGACAGATAGCAGAAGGCAGACACACACACACACACACACACACACACACACACACACACACACACACACACACACACACACACACACACACACACACACACACACACACACACACACACACACACACACACACACACACACACACACACACACACACACACACCTAAGACGGAAAGACAAAAACAAACAAATAGTCTAAATACCTCAGACAGACATAACATCCAAGCCTCGACAGATGACGGTGACATACGACAACACACTAGCTAGCGTCTAGCAAGCTCAACCCTCCACAAAAGCTAAATGCTAACATCACACAATTTGAACCCAGCTGTTAAAGAGTGAGAGCTCTTAGCTAGGCCCCCCTTAGACATAATATCCATATCTGTCATGTTGCATCAACCCAAAAGGCTTCATAATATTTGTACACGCACGCATTTGATGATCCTCTCAATATGTCAGACTGTGTAAAGAATAATGAATAGAACATGCTCCTTCTCCCCAGAGAGTGAGGGAGAGTGAGGGAGCGATGGAGTGATAGATAGGGGAACATTTCAGTCATGGAAAAAGAAGATGAATGTCATTTCAGCAGCTAGTCTGAGTGATGCGACGTGAAGCGGTATAAATGTTAGATAGCATGGGAGAGGAGCACACACACACACACACACACACACACACACACACACGCACGCACGTGCACGCACGCGCACGCACACACACGCACGCACGCACACGCACACACACACACACACACACACACACACACACACACACACACACACACACACACACACACACACACACACACACTCCCCCTCTCTCATTCCCACATACAGCTGAACAATCACCTCCAAATTCAAAGAGCTTCAGATATGACAGAAGAGTATCAGATTATGATATAAAGAGTGTATCCTTAAAGGGATTCTCTGGTACTTTTATATACTTGCAGCCCTCTCACCAGCCTCGAATTTGACTCTCACGATATTACCTTACTTAGAATATCTGAAAAGCATGGGATATTAGATGAGAAGGACATCTCCAATAAGAATGCCTATTGTAAACTCGCTAGGGTGAATGACAAATAGGGTATTACAGTAATTTCAGATACAATTATTATAGACTTGGTTATTATTATAAGGATATGCTTTCCCATGCATTAAATGAAACTGAAACAGTGAATGACTACACCATACAACAGACATAAGGTTCAATATCTACATTATCTCTGAATGTAATCTGGAGACCACCTCAGGTCAGTAGCTCTCTCTCTCTCTCTCTCTCTCTCTCTCTCTCTCTCTCTCTCTCTCTCTCTCTCTCTCTCTCTCTCTCTCTCTCTCTCTCTCTCTCTCTCTCTCTCTCTCTCTCTCACTCTCTCTCTCTCTCTCTCTCTCTCTCTCTCTCTCTCTCTCTCTCTCTCTCTCTCTCTCTCCTCTCTCCTCCTCTCTCCCAAAAATTCACCCAACTTTTTGTGGTAAGCTTGTGGAAGACTACCCGAAACGTTTGACCCAAGTTAAACAATTTAAAGGCAATGCTACCAAATACTAATTGAGTGTATGTAAACTTCTGACCCACTGGGAATGTGATTAAATAAATAAAAGCTTAAATAAATCATTCTCTCAACTATTATTCTGACATTTCACATTCTTAAAATAAAGCGGTGATCCTAACTGACCTAAGGGGATTTTTACTAGGATTAAATGTCAGGAATTGTGAAAAACTGAGTTTAAATGTATTTGGCTAAGGTGTGACAACGGGTGCTGTAGGTGTCCTGGAGGGCTGGTAGTTTGCCCCCGGTGATGCGTTGGGCAGACCGCACCACACTCTGGAGAGCCCTGCGGTTGTGGGTGGTGCAGTTGCCGTACCAGGCGGTGATACAGCCCGACAGGATGCTCTCAATTGTGCATCTGTAAAAGGGTTTTAGGTGCCAAGACAAATTTCTTCAGCCTCCTGAGGTTGAAGAGGTTCTGTTGCACCTTTTTCACCACACTGTCTGTGTGGGTGGACCATTTCAGTTTGTCAGTGATGTGTACGCCGAGGAACTTGAAGCTTTCCACCTTCTCCACTGCGGTCCCATTGATGTGGATAGGGGGGTGTTCCCTCTGCTGTTTCCTGAAGTCACGATCATCTCCTTTGTTTTGTTGATGTTGAATGAGAGGTTATTTTCCTAGCACCACACTCCCAGAGCCCTCACCTCCTCCCTGTAGGCTGTCTCGTCATTGTTGGTAATCAGGCCTACTATTGTTGTGTCGTCTGCAAACTTGATGATTGAGTTGGAGGCGTGCTTGGCCACGCAGTCATGAGTGAACAGGGAGTACAGGAGGGGGCTGAGCACGCACCCTTGTGGGGCCCCAGTGTTGAGGATCAGTGAAGTGGAGGTGTTGTTTCCTACCTTCACCACCTGGGGGCGGCCCGTTAGGAAGTCCAGGACCCAGTTGAGGGTACTATGGTGTTGAATGCTGAGCTATAGTCAATGAACAGCATTCTTACATAGGTATTCCTCTTGTCCAGATGGGATAGGACAGTGTGCAGTGTGATGCCTTTTTCCGAATAACTACACTGTTTGTATTCTGCCATATTCCCAGTCACCTTGCCATGCTTAAATGCGGTGGTTCTCACTTTCAGTTTTGCACGAATGCTGGCATCTATCCACGGTTTCTGGTTAGGGTAGGTTTTAATAGTCACAGTGGGTAAAACATCTCCTATACAATTGCTGATAAACTCAGTCACCATATCAATATAAACGTTGATATTATTCTCTGAAGCTACCCGGAACATATCCCAGTCCACGTGATCCAAAAAATCTTGAAGCGTGGATTGCGATTGGTCAGACCAGCGTTGAATAGTCCTTAGCACGGGTACTTCCTGTTTGAGTTTCTGCCTATAGGAAGGGAGGAGCAAAATGGAGTCAAGCTCAGATTTGCTGAACGGAGGGCGGGGGAGGGCCTTGTATGCATCCCGGAAGTTGGAGTAGCAGTGGTCGAGTGTTTTAGCAGCGCGAGTACTACAGTCGATGTGTTGATAAAACTCCGGCAGCCTTTTCCTCAAATTTGCTTTGGTGAAATCCCCAGCTACAGTAAATGCAGCCTCAGGATATGTGGTTTCCAGTTTGCATAAAGTCCAGTGAAGTTCCTTGAGGGCCATCGTGGTATCGGCTTGAGGGGGGATATACACGGCCGTGACTATAACCGAATAAAATTCTCTTGGGAGATAATATGGATGGCATTTGATTGTGAGGTATTCTAGGTCAGGTGAACAAAAGGACTTGAGTTCCTGTATGTTATCACAATTACACCATGAGTCATTAATCATAAAACATACACCTCCGCCCTTCTGCTTCCCGGAGAGATATTTATCCCTGTATGCGTGATGAACTGAGAACCCAACTGGATGGACCGACTTGTACAGTATATCCCGAGAGAGCCGTGTTTCCGTGAAACAGAGTATGTTACAATCCCTGATGTCTCTCTGGAAAGCAGCCCTCGCCCTGAGCTCGTCAACTTTATTATCCAGAGACTGAACATTAGCGAGTACTACACTCGGAAGCGGTGGGTGGTGTGCACGCCTCCTAAGTCGGACTAGAAGGCCGCTCCGAGTACCTCTCCCCTGGCGTTGTTTTGGGTCGGCCTCTGGAATCAGTTCAATTGCCCTGGGGGGTGCGAACAAAGGATCCGCTTCGGGGAAAGTCGTATTCCTGGTCGTAATGCTGGTAGTGCTGGTGAGTTACCTCCGCTCTGATATCCAATAGTTCTTCCCGGCTGTATGTAATAACACAAATAATTTTCTGGCCTAATAACGTAAGAGATAATAGATAAAGAAAACAAAATACTGCAAGGTTTCCTAAGAGCTAGAAGCAAGGCAGCCCTCTCTGTCGGCGCCATGTTTTGTCGTCATGATGGGGTCATGATGGGGTCATGATGTGTAGAAATGTTCACAGTACAGTGTGTTGACCTTTCTAAGGGGTCAACAGCTTCTCTGTAATTTACTACTCATTTGTAGTTCCTGGACACAGTGTGCTGCTACTGCTGTCTCCTCCTGCTGTTGCCCAGTGTAACACAGTGGAACACTGACCCCCTGTAACACAGTGGAACACTGACCCCCTGTAACACAGTGGAACCCTGACCCCCATACGGGCCTGTGAGATCCATAGCAGGGCTTTGGGCGTGAACAGCACTCTGCTCACAAATCTTCCCCAATGATCCCCTGCTGCTGGGAATAATCCTGTCCACATCATGCTCCTACTTCAGAGGGGTCTGCATATGTGAGATTGTGTGTGAGTGTGTGTGTGTGTGTGTGTGTGTGTGTGTGTGTGTGTGTGTGTGTGTGTGTGTGTGTGTGTGCATGTGTGTGTGTGTGTGTGTGTGTGTGTGTGTATGTGTATGTGTGTGCAGGGATGGGGGGGATGGAAAACAAAAAAACCTGGAAAGATAATAGGAATAGCCTAATCGGATTCAGACCCTCGGGATATTGGAGCATGTGTGTGTGTGTGTGTTGGATTGTATGTGTGTGTGTGTTGGTGTGTGTGTGTGTGTTAAACCCCTGGAGTGTCAGAGCGTGCAAACTCGCCCCTCAGTCGGGGTGGATTAGAGAGAGGCATGGTGTATAAATCTGGGAGCATTTTCTCTCTCACGCCAGCCAGCTTTATTAGACAGACGTACGCATGTGTGTGTGTGCACGTCTGCTGTGCCCCCCCCCCCCACCTGAGAGAGAAGGCTCTCCATGTGTCTCTATCATGTGCAATGCTTTCCATCCTAACTTGAGAAACATACCCATCAATCGGAGAAGTTGCTCTCCATCAGTCTCTCCACATCTTGAACTATAGAAGTAGCATCAGATATGCGATTGAGGGGCATTGAAAACAGGACAAACAGTGACGAAGTGTAGACTGCGCTGGACACAGACAGAATGTCTTATCTGGCCTGTCCAGTTTCTACACCAATAGGCCCAGAGGTTAATAGCACGTCATGGATAGCGAGAAATAAAACACTCTTAAATGTCCGAGAACTTTCAGTCACATCACAAACCCTGACGTCTCTCCTTTCAAACCAGGACAACTGCCTCGTGAAAATCAGACACACGAATTCATGGGACAATTAAGAAATTGAATAATAGCAGCAGAAATGATATGAGCTGAGGGATAATGTAACAGTTTCCACTGAACACAGTAAGTAAGAGAGCAGTAGGTCTGGGAATTACTCCACACTGTACTATTAATACAGCTCTTCTTATGCCTACTGACATGAGTTTATCTTTTGAATATCCTTCGATTCTTTGGTATTGCCAGAGCAATATATTTATGGTTTTATGGATGCACTTACTCATCTAAATATCTGTCATAATAGTGATTTATACAACGGGGTGGGTCTAATTCTGAATGCTGATTGGTTAAAACCCCATTCCGTTCTTGTGTCTATTCCACAAGTTGCCACCGGCTAAATCTATGACGTTAAAAAATGCCCATTTACTCTGTTCCATCTGACTGCGCAATCCACTGTCTCATCAACCCAGCCAGGCAATTTATGAACTTGATCTCCACTATAAAAAGCCTCTAGACATAATCTCACATTTCTATTAGACTCACATTTAGTTTTCAACACCGGAGATTTGTATAAACCTTGCTGTCTGTCTCTCCGACATTTGCAACATTGAATCAATTTTGAAATTCGATCTCCTGCTGTCCCATAGTAATGAACGTGTCGGGAGTCGTGATGAGACAGAAAGGCAGGCAGCGTTTCTCAGCCAGTCGAAATCATGTATCAGCTGGCATCATATTTATGGATATATACAAAAAAAATATTGTATATATATTGAAAAAAGGTAAAACAAAGTGCAGCTAGTTTGCAGTCTTTCCAGCTTCAGTTTGAAGTGATTGTGTTACTGTAGCTGTGTTGTTGGCTAGCTCCTCTGAACAACAGTGTCCTGATGAGTGAGCACATTCTCTATGCCAGGCGAAATCGCGCCTCATTAGCTCATTGTTATGGATGTATCCAAATACAGTGAGGGGGAAAAGTATTTGATCCCCTGCTGATTTTGTACGTTTGTCACGATAGTTGTTGAACGAGAAGGACCAAGGCGCAGTGTGATAAGCATTCATGTTTATTTATATGCTGAATAAACACCACGACAAAATAACAAATTAACGATACGCGAAGTCCTACGGTACACACAACAAACCTCACACGGAACAAGATTCCCACAACTAACAGGTGCCAAAAGGCTGCCTAAGTATGGTCCCCAATCAGAGACAACGAGCGACAGCTGCCTCTGATTGGGAACCACACCGGCCAACATAGAAATACACATACTAGATCATACACAACATAGAATATTCACACCCTGACTCAACATATAAGAGTCCCCTGAGTCAGGGCGTGACAGTACCCCCCCAAAGGTGCGGACTCCGACCGTACAACCTTTACATAACAGGGTAGGGGCCGGGTGGGACGACCACATACTCTCCGCCTCCCTGTTGCGCCCCTGGTCTGGTCTGGACCTCGGCGCGCTGCTTCCCCTCTCCTTCCTCCCACGATACTCCAAGCCCTGTCTGGACCCTGGTGTGGGAGACCCCGAACCTGGAGAATGGCTGACGTCTGGGTCTGGACTGGAACCGCTGACTGGAGCTGGACCGGACGCCGGTGGAGCGGGCTGCTCAGGCTCCGGACTAGAGCCGCTGACCGGAGCTGGACTTGGCACCGGTGGAGCGGACTGCTCTGGCTCCGGAGTGGAGCCGCTGACCGGAGCTGGACTAGGCACCAGTGGAGCGGACTACTCTGGCTCCGGAGTGGAGCCGCTAACCGGAGCTTTTCTGGACCCCGGTGGAGCGGACTGCTCTGGCTCCGGAGTGGAGCAGCTGACCGGAGCTGGACTAGGCACCGGTGGAGCGGACTGCTCTGGCTCCGGAGTGGAGTGGTTTTGTCCGTGTTTGGTGGGATCTTCTGTCACGTTCGTTTAAGGACGGGTCAGACCAAGGCGCAGCGTGAAATGCGTACACGTTTATTTAAATGATAAACACACGACAAAACAACAAACCAACGACACGTGAAGTCCTAAGGCTAAACACAAAACAAGCCTCTAACACGGAACAAGATCCCACAACTAACGAGTGCCAATAGGCTGCCTAAGTGTGATCCCCAATCAGAGACAACGAGCGACAGCTGCCTCTGATTGGGAACCACACCGGCCAACATAGATCTACACATACTAGATCATACACATAGATATACACAACATAGAATATTCACACCCTGACTCAACATATAAGAGTCCCCTGAGTCAGGGCGTGACATTTGCATTTTAATGAGGGAAATAAGTATTTGACCCCCTCTCAATCAGAAAGATTTCTAGCTCCCAGGTGTCTTTTATACAGGTAACGAGCTGAGATTAGGAGCACACTCTTAAAGGGAGTGCTCCTAATCTCAACTTGTTACCTGTATATAAGACACCTGTCCACAGAAGCAATCAATCAATCAGATTCCAAACTCTCCACCATGGCCAAGACCAAAGAGCTCTCCAAGGAATGGGCTACAAGACCATCGCCAATCAGCTTGGTGAGAAGGTGACAACAGTTGGTGCGATTATTTGCAAATGGAAGAAACACAAAATAACTGTCAATCTCCCTCGGCCTGGGACTCCATGCAAGATCTCACCTCGTGTAGTTGCAATGATCATGAGAACGGTGAGGAATCAGCCCAGAACTACACAGGAGGATCTTGTCAATGATCTCAAGGCAGCTGGGACCATAGTCACCAAGAAAACAATTGGTAACACACTACGCCGTGAAGGACTGAAATCCTGCAACGCCTGCAAGGTCCCCCTGCTCAAGAAAGCACATATACAGGCCCGTCTGAAGTTTGACAATAAACATCTGAATGATTCAGAGGAGAACTGGGTGAAAGAGTTGTGGTCAGATGAGACCAAAATGGAGCTCTTTGGCATCAACTCAACTCGCCGTGTTTGGAGGAGGAGGAATGCTGCCTATGACCCCAAGAACACCATCCCCACCGTCAAACATGGAGGTGGAAACATTGTGGTGTTTTTCTGTGGTGTTTTTCTGCTATGGGGACAGGACAACTTCACCGCATCAAAGGGACAATGGACGGGGCCATGTACTGTCAAATCTTGGGTGCGAACCTCCTTCCCTCAGCCAGGGCATTGAAAATGGGTTGTGGATGGGTATTCCAGCATGACAATGACCCAAAACACACGGCCAAGGCAACAAAGGAGTGGCTCAAGAAGAGCACATTAAGGTCCTGGAGTGGCCTAGCCAGTCTCCAGACCTTAATCCCATAGAAAATCTGTGGAGGGAGCTGAAGGTTCGAGTTGCCAAACGTCAGCCTCGAAACCTTAATGACTTGGAGAAGATTTGCAAAGAGGAGTGGGACAAAATCCCTCCTGAGATGTGTGCAAACCTGGTGGCCAACTACAAGAAACGTCTGACCTCTGTGATTGCCAACAAGGGTTTTTCCACCAAGTACTAAGTCATGTTTTGCAGAGGGGTCAAATACTTATTTCCTCATTAAAATGCAAATCAATTTATAACATTTTTGACATGCGTTTTTCTGGATTTTGTTGTTGTTATTCTGTCTCTCACTGTTCAAATAAACCTACCATTAAAATTATAGACTGATCATGTCTTTGTCAGTGGGCAAACGTACAAAATCAGCAGGGGATCAAATACTTTTTTCCCTCACTGTAAATGTCACTAGAAAAGAGCTTATGCAAATGTAGCTACTTTGCTGTTATTCTGGCTGCACATTTTGACGTGACTGTAAGTTAGCCGTAGTTGGCTAGCTAGCGAGCAAGGGATAAGAACGTTGCCAGCCAGTATGGCAATGGAACGTTTAGAACGAATGACTGGGTCGCGTCCATAGATACAGAACAAAAAGAACGAATGACTAGGTCGCGTCTCTAGCAACCCTAGATTTGTGTTGGGACTATATCTTGTGGAAGGATGAAATAGTATGAATAAATTAATCAAAATAACGTTTGTAATGGAAATATGTCAACCAATATTTGAATATGTTGTTAACCCGTTGTATAAAAGTGATAATACCCTCGAATCCAGTGTTTGGGGGATATATTGGCATGGTTTGCCGGCCCTCGACTTCGTCTCCGGCCTAACAAAATCCGTGCCAATATATCCTCCAAACACTGCCTTCTCACTTAAATAGAAGATGTTATAACCAGAGGTCAAACAGTACTTCCTGTATCTAGTCATCAGTTCACCTTTCTGCAGTAATGTTGTGACTGTTTACTTTCTAACTCTAGCCAAACTACCCATATCTCCACACTGTATTCATTTACATTCATCTTATGACAAAGGAACCACATGTTTGACCTCTCTTGACTTCTAAATGATTTAGTGTGCGAGTCCCTGACCATGGAAGTGTGCAAAGAGCCATACAGCGTGAGAAGTAACCGCCGTCTCCCCCCTCCATCCCTCCCTCCCTCCCTCCCTCGCTCTTGTGCTAACCCTGAAGAGAGGAAAACATCAACAGCCCCATTGTGTGACGGCTGGATTGGAGGGGTGAAAGAGGGCATTGTTCTAATTATTCTTACATTACTCAACACACACTGCATACACACACACACACATGCACACATACACACATACATACACACACACACACATACACACACACACACGCACACGCACACGCAGGGTGGGGGTAGGCAGGGGGTCATTAGAGGGGGCAGAAGGACAGGGGTTGGGGGTGTAGTGTACAGTTGTAGAGTGCAGGGTGAGGGCTGGGAGGGTGGAAGAGGGAGCAGAGATTTGTTTTTGGGAACAAGGGCACAAAAGGTCTTCTCGCAGGTCAGCGAGGGTCAGCGATGGTCAGCGATGGCGGTGGCCAAACTGTTCCCTTTTATGAATGGAAAAACAAAGCCGTCTCAGAATGTCTGTGTGAGTACTTGTGGGCGTGTGTGAGCAGGCTGGTCACTAGAAATAGATGACGATTTCGGACGTTTGAAAAGGTCCTGAGAACTTCGATATACGCCTTCCTCGATGCTCACCCAAAAAAAATTAACAATTATCGCCCAGCACTCATGAGGCTTGGAGCTGGAGCGTGCTGCTTAGATCACTGCACTACAGCGGTTCACATTGCTCAAGCAAGCCATGAGAATACTATGAATACTGATGGTACCTAGCGCATTGCTTTTAATCCGTTTGTTTTAAGCCTTCCCCAAACCATAGCCAAACCATAACCTTAACCACTCGGAATGAATGCATAAACTGTTTACCTTTGAGATGTTTCTGTTTATTCTGTAACCACGCAGAATGAATGAGTAAAAAAAGTTCATCCATAATACATCGAATTTTGAAGTGAAACTATGAGATCTTGTTGGTGTGTGAGAGTGTTTGTGTGTCTGTGTGTTTTTGTGCAAGTGTGTGTTTGTCTGCCGCTGTGTGCTCAGACATTGCATGCCGTGTGAGTGTGTGTGTGTGAGAGTGGTAAGGACACAGGGTAAGTACAGTCAAGATTCCTCCTTTTCCTCTCTGGGGTAGTAAACACACACACACACACACACACACACACACACACACACACACACACACACACACACACACACACACACACAAGCTACAGCTCAGTTCATCTGAGGTCATGCCACAGGAACTGGTCATTTCTTTTCTCAGTTTCATGCAGTTGTATTTTGACTTCTTCCTCTATGGTAATACATGTTCCTCTGGAAAGCTAAGTGAAGTTTTCACCATGTTATTTACAACCATCTGATCTGTTCACTACGAGTAGATATGGAGAAGGTTCCCAGGGAGGGGGATAGGAGGGGTTGGTTTTGGACAGAGACAACCCCGGCCAAGGTGGGTTCTGTCCTTACATAACAAGAATGGGCCCATGTCCCAGTAGTGTAATATGTCCAGTCACTGCAGCTCAGGACCTTGGGTTTTAGGGGTTTAGCTTCAGTGGAACACATTGGGCCCAAAATCGAACACAAACAATACGCACACACATATTGATGCAGACACACACGCATGAACGCACATTCACACACACTTTCCAAACCAAGGGGTGACATCTGACCTGATAGTGCGTGTTGAGGCCAGGACTGGTGTGTGGTCAGCGGCAGGTAGCTTAGTGGGTAAGAGCGTTGTGCCAGTAACTGAAAGGTTGCTGGTTCTAATCCCCGAGCCGACTAAGTGAAAAATCTGCCGATGTGCCCTTAGGTAAGGCACTTAACCATATTTGCTCCTGTAAGTCGCTCTGGATAAGAGCGTCTGCTAAATGACTAAAATGTAAAAATTGTCAGTTCTATAACCCAGGGATACGTGTGTAGCTCAGTTGGTAGAGCAAGGTGCTTGCAACGCCAGGGTTGTGGGTTCAATTCCCACGGGGGAAAATGTATGCACTCACTAACTGTAAGTCGCTCTGGATAAGAGCGTCTGCTAAATGACTAAAATTTAAAAATACGCTCAGTTCAGCTCAGTTCAGCTCACTGTGTGTGACTTGGATTCTGATGGAATTGTCCTTTTAACAGGAAAGCTTTTCTTAAAGGACACATCATCATTTATGTGACAACATGAATAACCCACAATGTGGGATTGAGTCCAGCAGAGCCCAACTACATATATACAGAGCTGAGTAGACCTGCTAGACATTAAACAGGTGAGAATATGAGATGAGTACAGGACCGTTTACACACAAACAGGTGACTAATGACAGGTGGGAATGGACTTGCATGATACCAGAGGAAACAGGACCCTAGGTATGTATACAGGTGAGATAACACACACAGTGGTGAATAATGTACTGACAGACAGGTAGACACCTGGGACTGGACTCAGGTGAGTTCTGACATAAACAGTGATAGAAGATAGAAGAGGGAGAATGGGAATAAAACACAGGTGATCATGTTTACTATGTAAATGTAAAGGTGTACAGGTGATCATGTTTACTGTGTAAATGTAAAGGTGTACAGGTGATCATGTTTACTATGTAAACGTAAAGGTGTACAGGTGATCATGTTTACTATGTAAATGTAAAGGTGTACAGGTTATTGTGTTTACTATGTAAATGTAAAGGTGTACAGGTTATCATGTTCACTATGTAAATGTAAAGGTGTACAGGTGATCATGTTTACTATGTAAATGTAAAGGTGTACATGTGATCATGATTACTATGTAAATGTAAAGGTGTACAGGTGATCATGTTTACTATGTAAACGTAAAGGTGTACAGGTTATTGTGTTTACTGTGTAAATGTAAAGGTGTACAGGTGATCATGTTTACTATGTAAATGTAAAGGTGTACAGGTTATCATGTTTACTATGTAAATGTAAAGGTGTACAGGTGATCATGTTTACTATGTAAATGTAAAGGTGTACAGGTGATCATGTTTACTATGTAAACGTAAAGGTGTACAGGTGATCATGTTTACTATGTTAATGTAAAGGTGTACAGGTGATCATGTTTACTATGCAAATGTAAAGGTGTACAGTTTATCATGTTTACTATGTAAATGTAAAGGTGTACATGTGATCGTGTTTACTATGTAAATGTAGAGGTGTACAGGTGATCATGTTTACTATGTAAATGTAAAGGTGTACATGTGATCGTGTTTACTATGTAAACGTAAAGGTGTACAGGTGATCATGTTTACTATGTAAATGTAAAGGTGTACAGGTTATCATGTTTACTATGTAAATGTAAAGGTGTACAGGTTATCATGTTTACTATGTAAATGTAAAGGTGTACATGTGATCGTGTTTACTATGTAAATGTAGAGGTGTACAGGTGATCTGACACACACAGACACAAGTGGGAATAGTGGGATAAATAGGTGATATAACAAACATAGAGATTCATAGAGGTGTGATTAGGCTCATCACATAAACAAGGTCATTAAGGTATGAGGTAATCACATGTATACAGACACACACACACACACACCTGTCTCTACTCAGGTCTTTGCTCTTCTGTTGGGCGTGTTCTAGTTTTCTCCTCAGAGCGTCCACGTCCTGCTCAGCCCCAGAGTACTTCCGGGTCGCCTCCTCCTCTCTCTGTTGACATGCCAGCAGCTGTGATTGTAAAGAGTCACACCTGCATCGGCATGACAACCAGCCTTCCTCCTTCTCCCTGAGCTCTTGGGACAGCCTGTGGAGGAGGAGGAGGAGGAGGAGGAGGAAGAGGGGGAGGGGGAGGAGGAGGAAGGGGGGAGGGGGAGGGGGGAGGAGGATGAGGAAGAGGGGGAGGAGGAGGAATAGGGGAGGAGGAAGAAGAAGGGGAGGTGGAGGAGGAGGAAGAGGGGAAGGTGGAAGAGGGGGAGGGGGGAGGAGGAGGAGGATGAGGAGGAAGAGGAGGGGGAGGTGGAGGAGGAGGAGGAGGGGAGGAGGAAGAAGAGGGGGAGGGGTGGAGGAGGAGGATGAGGAGGAGGAAGAGGAGGAGGAGGGGAGGAGGAAGAAGAGGGGGAGGAGTGGATGAGGAGGATGAGGAGGAAGAGGAGGAGGGGGAAACATGGTGTGTAAGAAGCAGAAAACATACAGGCCTAATGTAACTGGGTGGAACTGTAATTGTTGTGAACGCAGCCAGTCTCAGGTGGTGGCAATTGGTAATCAAGGGCGGGGTTGCCACTTGCCCAGTGTATAAAAGCTGTCTGTTTTGTGTCTTCAGGAGATTCCAATACCCATAGGGCTGCCGTGCACAGGGAGGACAGGAGCGGTGACAGTTGCATAGCACATCGCCTACAGAGGCCTCTGTTGGGCAGGTACTACCCTGATAACACAGGGCCGGTATGCAGCACATGCTGATAAGCGTCAGAAGAGTCTCACATTACATAAGAGACAAGTGTTCCCTTCACACACCATCAGTGTGGTATTTCTGTCAGGTGTTACAGCACATTCATCACCTCACTAAAACAAGGACTTGCTGGAAAGAGTCAATGTCCCAAAGCCACTGTATCTAACTTCCTGTTCCTGTCTCACAATGACACTATCTATTCCCAAGGGGCGTGGCTGAGTAAGAGGAAGTAATAAGTTGAGCCACACTCACACACCCTGTCATGGAGACTACCTGCTCAGGGAGTTCCCATCTCATCTACACCCTGTCACGGAGACTACCTGCTCAGAGAGTTGCCATCTCATCTACACCCTGTCACGGAGACTACCTGCTAAGGGAGTTCTCATCTCATCTACACCCTGTCATGGAGACTACCTGCTCAGGGAGTTCCCATCTCATCTACACCCTGTCATGGAGACTACCTGCTAAGGGAGTTCCCATCTCATCTACACCCTGTCATGGAGACTACCTGCTCAGGGAGTTCTCATCTCATCTACACCCTGTCATGGAGACTACCTGCTCAGGGAGTTCCCATCTCATCTACACCCTGTCATGGAGACTACCTGCTCAGGGAGTTCTCATCTCATCTACACCCTGTCATGGAGACTACCTGCTCAGGGAGTTCCCATCTCATCTACACCCTGTCATGGAGACTACCTGCTCAGGGAGTTCCCATCTCATCTACACCCTGTCATGGAGACTACTTGCTCAGGGTGTTCCCAACTCATCTACACCCGTCATGGAGACTACCTGCTCAGGGAGTTCCCATCTTCCTTCATGGATGGGGAAGTGATTTCCCCCTTCCTCTCTCCCCCCTCTCCCCCCTCTCCCCTCCCAGCCCCGGCGGGAGGAACAGAGCAGCCAGGTGATGGAACACCTGTTTTCCCTAGATAAGAACATATATCATGACACCACGTCGGACAGAAATCCCTTCGAATCAAATCAAATCACATTTGACAAGTTTATTTGTTGTATGCACAGGATGCATACAGTACATGTGGTGTACATGTACAATTAAATGGTGTAGGTTCATCTCTCCACATTGCAACAACAGTAGAATAATAAAGTAATTTGAATATTCAGTGTAATAAAATATAAAATAAAATTGAGCATAACATACAATGAACAAAAATATAAACATAACATGTAAAGTGTTGGTCCCTTGTTTCATGAGCTGAAATAAAAGATCCCAGAAATGTTCCATATGCACAAAAAGCTAATTTCTCTCAAATGTTGTGCACAAATGAGCATTTCTCCTTTGCCAAGATAATCCATCCATCTGACAGGTGTGGCATATCAAGAAGCTGATTAAACAGCATGATCATTACACAGGTGCACCTTGTGCTCGGTAGTCATTTAGGCAGGTTATCTTAGTGTTCTTGGGCACAGGGACTATGGTGGTCTGCTTGAAACTTGTTGGTACTACAGACTCAGTCAGGGACATGTTGAAAATGTCTGTGAAGACACTTGCCAGTTGGTCAGCACATGCTCGGAGTACACGTCCTGGTAATCCGTCTGGCCCTGCGGCCTTGTGAATGTTGACCTGCTTAAAAGTCTTACTCACATCGGCTACGGAGAGCGTGATCACATTGTCATCCGGAACAGCTGATTCCCTCATGCATGCTTCAGTGTTGCTTGCCTCGAAGTGAGCATAGAAGTGATTTAGCTCGTCTGGTAGGCTTGTGTCACTGGGCAGCTCGCGGCTGTGCTTCCCTTTGTAGTCTGTAATAGTTTGCAAGCCCTGCCACATCCGACGAGCGTCGGAGCCGGTGTAGTATGATTCAATCTTAGTCCTGTATTGACTCTTTGCCTGTTTGATGGTTCGGCGGAGCACATAGCAGGATTTCTTATAAGCGTCCGGGTTAGAGTCCCGCTCCTTGAAAGCAGCAGCTCTACCCTTTAGCTCAGTGTGGATGTTGCCTTTAATCCATGGCTTCTGGTTGGGGTATGTACGTACGGTCACTGTGGGGACGATGTCATTGATGCACTTATTGATGAAGCCAGTGACTGATGTGGTGTACTCCTCAATGCTATCGGAAGATCCCGGAACATATTCCAGTCTGTGCTAGCAAAACATTCCTGTAGCTTAGCATCTGCGTCAGCTGACCACTTCCTTCTACAGCTGCACCATCGAGAGCATCCTGACTGGTTGCATCACCGCCTGGTATGGCAACTGCTCGGCCACCGACCGCAAGGCACTACAGAGGGTAGTGCGTATGGCCCAGTACATCACTGGGGCCAAGCTTCCTGCCATCCAGGACCTCTATACCAGGCGGTGTCAGAGGAAGGCCCTAAAAATGATCAAAGACTCCAGCCACCCTAGTCATAGACTGTTCTCTTATTTTTTTCTTAAACTGCATTGTTGGTTAAGGGCATTTCACTGTAATGTCTACACTTGTTGTATTCGGCACATGTGGCAAATACATTTTGATTTGATTTGATTTGATATTAACCGAGTCACTGGTGCTTCCTGCTTTAGTTTTTGGTTATAAACAGGAATCAGGAGAATAGAGTTATGTTCAGATTTGTCAAATGGAGGATGAGGGAGAGCTTTGTACGTGTCTCTGTGTGTGGAGTAAAGGTGGTCTAGAGTTTTGTTTCCATCTGGTTGCACATTTAACATGCTGGTAGAAATGAGGTAGAACGGATTTAAGTTTCCCTGCATTAAAGTCTCCGGCCACTAGGAGCACTGCCTCTGGATGAGCGTTTTCCTGTTTGCTTATGGCCTTATACAGCTCATTGAGTGCAATCTTAGTGCCAGTGTCGGTTTGTGGTGGTAAACAGACAGCTACAAAAAATATAGATGAAAACTCTCTTGGTAAATAGTGTGGTCTACAGCTTATCATGAGATACTCTACCTCAGGCGAGCAAAACCTCAAGACTTCCTTAGTATTAGATTTTATGCACCAGCTGTTGTTCACAAATATACACAGACCGCCACCCCTTGTCTTACCGGAGTCAGCCATTCCATCCTGCCGATGTAGCGTATATCCCGCCAGCTGTATGTTATCCAACTCCCGAGTGGCGCAGTGGTCTAAGGCACTGCATCGCAGTGCTAGCTGTGCCACTAGAGATCCTGGTTCGAATCCAGGCTCTGTCGTAGCCGGCCGCGACCGGGAGACCCATGGGGCGGCGCACAAGTCGTCCAGGGTAGGGGAGGGAATGGCCGGCAGGGATTTGGCTCAGTTGGTAGAGCATGGCGTTTGCAACGCCAAGGTTGTGGGTTCGTTTCCCATGGGGGGCCAGTATAAAATAGAAAATAATAATGTATGCACTCACTAACTGTAAGTCGCTCTGGATAAGAGCGTCTGCTAAATGACTAAAATGTAAATGTAATGTCGTCGTTCAGCCACGACTCAGTGAAATAAAAGATATTACAGTTTTTAATGATAACCTTGATCTTAGGTCGTCCAATTTATTTTCAAATGATTGTACGTTGGCTAATAGGATTGATGGAAGAGGCAGTTTACTCGCTCGCCGTCGGATCCTTACAAGGCACCCTGACCTACGTCCACGATATCTCAGTCTCTTTCTCATGCGAATGACAGGGATTTGGGCCATGTCGGGTGTCTGTAGAATATCCTTTGCGTCCAACTCGTTGAAGAAAGAATCTTCGTCCAATACGAGGTGAGTAATCGCTGTCTTGATAGGCATACTCACCAGACATGTCACCCATTGAGCATGTTTGGGATGCTCTGGATCGACATGTACGACAGCGTGTTCCAATTCCTGCCAATATCCAGCAACTTCGCACAGCCATTGAAGAGGAGTGGGACAACATTCCACAGGCTACAATCAACAGCCTGATCAACAGTATGCGAATGAGATGTGTCGCGCTGCATGAGGCAAATGGTGGTCACACCAGATACTGACTGGTTTTATGATCCACGCCCCTACTTCTTTTTTAAGGTATCTGTGACCAACAGATGCATACCTGTATTCCCAGTCATGTGAAATCCATAGATTAGGGCATAATGAATTGATTTCAATTGACTGATTTCCTTATATGAACTGTAACTCAGTAAAATCTTTGAAATTGTTGCATGTTGCGTTTATAGTTTTGTTCAATGTATAATACAAAAGAGTGAGAAAATAAAATTCCATCCCTGGTTTCTCCCCGCTAATATTACCCAGTCGAGAAAGCGCCATGGAGACAGGGCAACACACGGAGACAGGGCAACACACGGAGACAGGGCAACACACGGAGACAGGGCAACACACGGAGACAGGGCAACACACGGAGACAGGGCAACACACGGAGACAGGGCAACACACAGAGACAGGGCAACACGGGAGTTCCACAGGGAAGTAGTCTTATCACTGCCGTTGCAGCATCGGCATCAGCATATCTCATCAATACATCTGGGACTCAGTGGCGTGTATTCATTGATGCCAAGGGAAGCCAGGCTTCCCAAAAAATTTACCCAGAAAAAATATTTAAAAAAGAAAAAATAATGTATCTTTCGTCTATGTGTTTCTGAGTTTTCCTTCGATTCGCAAGAGGCTGATTGTATCTCACCAGAGAAAGCATCTGAGCGAGCGAAACAGCGGCCCTCTGTCTCTGTATGTGTAGGCCATCTATCTGATGCTGTCTGGTAATAAAGAGTTTGACATTGTTGCCGCCAGTAGCATTGAATGCAAGGGAAGCCAGCGAGCATTTGGCACCTTGATAAAAAAATAAAAAAATAATAGGTAATCAGCGTTGAGCTAAACTGAGTAAGCTCAGCTGTGAAAGATCCTGGCGCACCAAAAACAAAAGTGTCAAGGGAAGCCAGCTTGGTTTTGGCTTTTATCCCCCACCACATCGCATCAGGAGAAATACATAATTGACAGAAAACTTGAATTGTTACATCTAGTTGTGTTGTTATCCTCTGGTTGCTAGTTAGGTAGCCAAAATTGTCCCTTTCCTAAATTAGCCATGGATGGAGATATAGATTTGGACTTGTGGTTTTACTTAAGTCTCCATACTGGCCAATGATTATAACGGCGATTCTACCTAGAAGTAAAGTAAAGCTGTGTTCAAAGCCTTTGACGCTACAGACTGGCAAGCGGACAGCAGACAAAATAACATTCTTCTGAATCCATCCATAAAAAAAGGCCACAGCCATAACCTGATCACACAGAGTGAGATCATGTGTTGTTGTACTGCAGAGGCAGGAACATATCTGGAATACCTCAGTGACAGACTTGAGGGAGGGACACCAACATTATGTTGTAATTGAACACACCAGGATGCCAGCGGCAACTCTGAGACACATTTAGAACCAACCCTCAGATATATTTACTGAGAGAACAACCCCAACACAACAGAGGGGAGGGGAGGGGTGGAGAGGAGAGGAGGGGGGGGAGGGGAGGGGAGGGGTGGAGAGGGGAGGGAGGGAGGGTAGGGGAGGGAGGGTGGAGAGGAGGGGAGGGGAAGGGAGGGAGGGGAGGGAGGGGAGGAGGGAGGGAGGGGGAGGGAGGGGAGGGAGGGGAGGGGGGGAGGGGAGGGAGGGGAGGGAGGGGTGGGAGGAGAGGAGAGGGGAGGGAGGGGAGGGAGGGGTGGAGAGGGGAGGGTGGAGAGGGGAGGGAGGGGAGGGAGAGGGGAGGGGTGGAGAGGGGAGGGGTGGGGAGGGAGGGAGGGGAGGGGAGGGGTGGAGAGGAGAGGAGGGGAGACTCACATGAGACTTACTGCTGTTGCGGACATTCCCCTTCTCTTCTCCTCTCCTCTCCTCTCCTCTCCTGTTCCTCTCTGGGCTTTGACTCAGATGTTACCTACCTGAGAAGTCTGTCTCTCTGCTCCCTCTGGGTGTGTGTCTGTTGGTTCACCAGCTCTTCTGTCTTTCTGCTCTGAGCTCTGGAAGATACAAACCACGCTTCAATCAGATCTTCTCTCAGTGTGTGTGTGCATGCATGTGGTGTGTGTGGACGTGTTTAACTATTATTGTGGGGACCAGAAGTCCCCACAAGAATAGTAAACGAACAAACATTTGACCAACTGGGGACATTTTGTTAGTCCCCACGAGGTCAAATGCTATTTCTAGGGGGTTTAGGGTTAAGGTTAGAATTAGTGTTAGGGTTAGAATTACGTTAAGTGTTAGAGTTAGTTTTAGGGTTAGGGTTAAGGTTAGGTTTTTGGGTTAAGGTTAAGGTTAAGGTTAGGGTAATGGTAAGAGTACGGGTTAGGGTTAGGTTAGGTTTAGGGAAAATAGGATTTTGAATGGGACTAAATTGTGTGTCCCCACAAGGTTAGCTGTACAAGACTGTGTGTGTGATCGTGTGTGTGTATATATACCACTCCCTACGCAACTCTAACCATGAAGCACACACGAGAGCATATGAACTATAACACAACCCCCCCTCCACCTCTCTCTAACACACACACACACACACACACACACACACACACACACACACACACACACACACACACACACACACACACACACAGACACAGACACACACACACACAGACATGCATCCTCAGACCCCTTGTGAGACCATATGCTGGTGCGGTTGGCCCTGGGTTCCTCCTAATGCAAGACAATGCTAGACCTCATGTGGCTGGAGTGTGTCAGCAGTTCCTGCAAGAGGAAGGCATTGATGCTATGGACTGGCCCGCCTGTTCCCCAGACCTGAATCCAATTGAGCACATCTGGGACATCATGTCTCGCTCCATCCACCAACGCCACGTTGCACCACAGACTGTCCAGGAGTTGGCGGATGCTTTAGTCCAGGTCTGGGAGGAGATCCCTCAGGAGACCATCCGCCACCTCATCAGGAGCATGCCCAGGCATTGTAGGGAGGTCATACAGGCATGTGGAGGCCACACACACTACTGAGCCTCATTTTGACTTGTTTTAAGGACATTACATCAAAGTTGGATCAGCTTGTAGTGTGGTTTTCCACTTTAATTTTGAGGGTGACTCCAAATCCAGACCTCCATGGGTTGATACATTTGATTTCCATTGATAATTTTTGTGTGATTTTGTTGTCAGCACATTCAACTATGTAAAGAAAAAAGTATTTAATAAGATTATTTCATTCATTCAGATCTAGGATGTGTTATTTTAGTGTTCCCTTTATTTTTTTGAGCAGTGTATATAGTCCCGACACAAATTTAGGGTTGCTACCCAAGCCGGCTGGTCGTTCATTCTATCGGTTAGGTTGCCGGAGACGTGACCCAGTCATGAAGTCATTTTATTCTATATCTATGGAAGTGACCCAGTCATTCTTTCTAAACGTTCTGCTGCAACCTGGACTCAGGGGTAGATGTAACATTGTAAACATAAATCCGGGACCCTCCAAATAGTATGAATTGTTACGTTTCATTTACATTTTAGTCATTTAGCAGACGCTCTTATCCAGAGCGACTTACAGTTAGTGAGTGCATACATAATTTTTTTATACTGACCCCTTGTGGGAATCGAACCCACAACCCTGGCGTTGCAAACGCCATGCTCTACCAACTGAGCTACATCCCTGCCGGCCATTCCCTCCCCTACCCTGGACGACGCTGGGACAATTGTGCACCGCCCCATGGGTCGTATGGTATGTATTAATTTGTGGATGTCCATCATCCATTTCGTATGATATGTTACGAATTACATTTCGTACAATATGTTTTACGAATTGCAATTCGTACAATATGTAATAAATTGCAATTCGTACAATATGTTACGAATTAGCAAAATGTATATGTTACTAATTCCAATTTGTTGTGGCTAACATTAGCTAGGGGGCTAGGTTGCTATTGCTAACGTTATCTAGATGGCTAACGTTAGCTAAGCTAGGAGTTAGGGTTAAGGTTAAGGGAAGGGTTAGCTAACATGCTAAGTAGGTACAAAGTAGCAAGTAGTTGCAAAGTTGTCCGTGATGAGATTCGAACACGCAACCTTCGGTTTGCTAGATGGTTGTAGTATACACCAACCCATCCACCCTAACCAACGTCCCTACTTTAGTTTTTGCCTTAAAGGTAAATGGAAACACTTTAGGAAGTAAAGCTAAGCAAAGAGATGTATTCCATCCACTAATACTAAACATGTGCATTTAACATAGAAACAGCTCTATTTTTAGGATTTTGATATTGAACAAGGTTTATTAGAGGTACGGGTAGCGCCATCTTGAATTGCCATAGTAATGGCCTCCACTGGACGTGAAAAGTTTCTCACAACTTTGATAGCGTTGTCATTAAGATCATGGCAACAATATTAAGGTAAGAAACTGTATACAATTCGCTTTAAAGTTGGTCATTATAATTTTTCAATTTTAGAGTTTTTTTCAGATTTGATGAGTCTGTGAAATGAACTTTTGATAACAAGCCGAGTAACGCGTTAAGCATAAATCAGAGTCCACAGACGCAGAGATGCGATAGTCTGGCGTCCCATTGTGACATAGGTACGCAACTCTGATACCGCCATTCGCGGGGGACGCACAGCCCGAACGCGCACCATCCTCAACCAACCTCCCAGTACGCATCCTCTATTCATTTGAATGTGTTGCCAGTTGGAGAAATTGCTTGAGATGCGCTGAGAATTCTGAAAGTATGAATGCCAACTGTCCAATATTCTAGAACACTGCTGTGCGCATGCGTACACGTTTGATACTCTGATAGACCCTTTAGAGAGTCAGCCAAAACGGGCCAAGGTAACTAGCTAGCTAGCTAGTTGATTTAGCTCTTCTCTTGTATTTGTTATGTTAATGTTGTCTTTGAGAACTGTACAATATAAAATGCCCATATTGACAATTTGAAGTGCATTTGTCATTGGTATTAGTGTTACATGTTTTGGTTTTTCCATTTATGTTTTGAGGTTGGACTTTTAGCACGTTAGCACGTAGGAAGCACCCATTGGTGTCACCTTGCTAGTCAGTATGTGTTACACCTGTGCTGGCTTGTCCATCTCGTTAGTCGGAAGGTGTTTCGATATTTAAGAGTGGCTGGCCGAGTGCTCCAGTTGTCTTGAGAGATGTGGAGGGTCAACACCTTTAGTTGGCGCTCCCTATTTGATTTCTAGAAAAACATTCCTTTGTCTGATCTTCCCTGTTTTCATTTTTCGAAACTTTTTGGTTTGCTTCCTGTCTTTAAGTTTGGTGTGGGTTTTTCTTTCCTTTGCCTATTCTTGGGTAAATTTAGTGGGCGCTCATGGTGTGTGTCTTTTAGGTCCCAGTTGTTGTTGCTAGTCAACTTTCAGTGGACACCCCCATGAGTGTCTTTCAGAACCCCTCCTAAAACCCCACCTGTTTCGTTTTGGTTGTTGCCAGTTACTCTTTGTTAGTTCCCCCTTCTGTTTGAGCGACATTTTTGGTTTTCTTGCTGGGGAACGTAACATTAGCTAAGAGCTAAAATAAACTGGATAGTGTCTGACTCGATTTGTAGCTAGCTAGCTACAGTAGCTAGCTAGCCAGCCAGAAGAGAGGGCTCCTGCAGGATTGCTATTTTACCAGTAAAATGTATGATACCCAAATAATTATTTGCTAGCAAGATAACTAGCTAAATATCTCATTAGGTGTCTGTTTGTCTGTGATATGATGCCTAAAAATAGTAGGCATGCTGGCTGTTGATTGCAAGAATGAATGTAGCGTAAGCCTGAACTCTAACCCTTATGATGATGCTAACTAGCTAGCTAACAGCTATGGCTTTTGAAATGCTAATCAGCTTGGTAACTAAATTTACATTTTAGTCATTTAGCAGACGCTCTTATCCAGAGCGACTTACAGGAGCAATTAGGGTTAAGTGCCTTGCTCAAGGGCACATCGACAGATTTTTCACCTAGTCGGCTCGGGGATTAGAACCAGCGACCTTTCGGTTACTGGCACAATGCTCTTAACCACTGAGCTACCTGCCGCCTCATCCTGGTCTAGCTGGTAACTGTCAATTATGTATTATTGTGATGTACTATTAGGCCTATACAAGTGTATATACTGTGTATTAGGTCTACAGTATGTTATTAAAATATTATCTTTCTCTGTCTGTAGGACCTTCGTGAGGAGGATGACACTGTGGACATGTCACCTGTGCACCAGGCAGCCAATAGAAGCTGTCCCCACAGTGTCAAGGACAGACTGGGGCTAGAGAGATTGGACAACATGCTGCTGAGGCAGCAGACAGGGCCGAGGGACAATCACACCCTCACCCTCACAGCCAAGGTGAGCCTAGAAATTGTTGGCTTTGTTACAGGAAAGATAGAAAGGGGGATATGATGTGGTTTGCTTGTGTAGCACCAGAATGCAAGGGCAAGCAATTATGCATCGTAGGGGACCGAAATTGTTTTAGGTTGTGGTAATCCAGTGAGTGTGATTTATTGCAGACACTAGTAAAGGGACTCCTAGTCTTCACCCAGTAGCTCAGATTGTCACTGGTCATTTTGCCTCTCTTGCATGTGTTTAATTTGTTCCCATTCTGACTCTTCCTGTATTAGGCTACAGGCCTAGTGGAATGTAGAGCAGAAGAAATTGAAGTTGTAAAAGCCAATTATTGTTATTATATGCCTTATTCTTATCATATTTTATAATTCCAACTTACGATGTAGCTTGGACTTTGTTTTCAGGCTTGATTGAGATGCTGTATTCCCCTCAAAGTTATTTCAATAAAGTTGTTGATTTATTAATATTATATTACTTGTGTATGTCTTTCCTTATCATATGTAAGACTAAATGGCATTTGTAATATGTTTTGGTGCAGATCTGTGTTTAATATACAATCTATATAAGAAAGTGTCTGATAACAGAACATTCAATAGAATTTTTTAAAAATTCCACGTTCCCTAAAACTGCTGTAACTCATTCACAGTAAAAGGTATTATATTTTGATTTTAGGATTTTTAATCCTTCCAAAATAACAAAGATTAAAATATGCTTTAAGTTATTCTCTATGTTCATTACGAAGTTGTATAAATGGTATTTGTTTGGGGAAAGCGTACATTTTTGTATGTAAATGTCAATATATAAAATACACATTTTCACAGGTGTTTTTTCTCGACTGATTACCATTTGATTGATGTGGTGCTATTGTACGTCATATCATTTGAAAGGGCTGTTTCTCAGCTTTCAAATATGTATCATGTTTTCATATATGGTTTAAAACCAGCAATTCTTTCTCATTAATGCACGCAGAGTTCATGGTCTTTCAGACAGTTTTGCGATTCAGACATGTTTGGGAAATCCTGCCAGTGATGCAACAATGGCAATATGTTGATTTACAGTTACAGTTGGCTGGTGTTCTAAAGCCTAGTGTTTCCATTCCCCTTTAAGTAACCTTCTGTCTTATGTAACCATACCAAACGTAACATATCATACTAATTTGAGTGTCCCGGATTTACATTTTCTATGTTATGTCTAGTCTATGAGACTGGGCTGGGTTGTCATGCTGGCTGGCAATATTCTTATCCCCTTGCTTGCTAGCTAGCCAACTTGGGCTAACACAGTCACATCAAACAGTGCAGCCAGAATAACAGAAAAGTTGCTGCATTTGTGTTTGTTTAAGCTGTTTTCTACTGGCATTTATTTGGATACATCCATAACAATGAGCTAAAGATGCACGATTTCGCCTGGCATAGAACATTTGCTTTCTCGCCATGACACTGTTCAGATGACCTAGCCAACTACAAAAACATTTTTTTGGGGGGGGGGGGGGTCATTTAGCAGACGCTCTTATCCAGAGTGACTTACAGTTAATGAGTGCATACATTTTTCATATTGGACCCCCGTGCGAATCAAACCCACAACCCTGGCGTTGCAAGCGCCATGCTCTACCAACTGAGCTACACTGAACCACTGTGTGTCTTGTTAGAATAACCTTTACTTCACCAGGGTGTCTGTAAAGACCTGAGCCTCTTCTCAGAGAGACACGGTAAGACAGGAGAAAAGCATAACAAGTACAGCACCACCTCACTCTACATGTTGCTGCTGTAACTCACAAAATGGTCTTCAAACACAGAGTAACCATATGCAACCTGCATGGTCAACCTGTGTTCTGAGTGGCTGAGCTGCTGTTGAGGGAGGGGCTGTGGTGGAGGGGCTCTTGATGACTGTGTGTCCTCCAATAACACATGTATTCACACTATCCCAAATCCATCCCAAGTCCCTATAGCCGCCATGTACTTGTAAAGATATGTGATGATGTCCCCTACTTGCTTGTCACAAAATGTCTGCCTTGGCTCAGTTGTATTGATGCTGTAGTGAATCAGAGTGGGGGGGGGGGGGGGGGGGGGGTTGTAAACATTCTGTAACAACCAGTGTTCCTCCATATCTGGATAATTTGGGGAAACAAAGCAAAGTTATAGCCTTTCTGGTATTTTGCTGGTTCTTTTTCTGAACTTGATACCTACCAACTGAGCTACAGGAGGCCATCTAACACAATCACTTAACTGAAGTTGGAAAGATGGCAAACTAGCTGCATTTCCTTTCTTTTGACCTGTTTTTCTATTGACATTTCTTTTTATGTATCCATAAAAATTATGCCGATTTCGACTGGCTGAGAAAAGCTGCCTGCCTGTCTGTCTAGTCTCGACTCCTGACACGTTCATTACTATGGGACAGCTGGAGATATTGAAACAGTGATGAAAATGTCGGAGAGACTGTTGAAAACCAAATGCTAGTCTAAAAGAAAGGGAAGATAATGTCTAGATGTTTATACATTTCCTGGTTGGGCTGATGATGAGACAGTGGATTGCGCCGTGAGATGGAACAGTAAATAAGCATTTCAACATCATAGCCTTAGACGGTGGTAACTTGTGCAATAGACACTGGCTGGAACGCGGTTTTAACTAATCAGCATCCAGGATTAAACCCACCCATTTTATAAATCCAGACACACACCCTCAACCCACCTGCCCTAATCCCCCTAACCCTGCCGGCTTCTCATCCTAATCATTTTACATTTACATTTTAGTCATTTAGCAGACGCTCTTATCCAGAGTGACTTACAGTTAGTGAGTGCATACATTTTTCATACTGTCACTGGCGGCACGATCAGTTATTGTGTGTGTGTTCCCTCACCCCTCTCAGTGGCATACTGCAGTTTCGCAGGGCCCCCGCAATGCCTGAGCAAACCCCCCAGAGGAAAATGTGCAGTTTTATAGCTAATCTCATGCTATTCTTCACATTTTGCAATAAGGCTGAGAGAAAATGTAGCTGTTTTAAAGCTAATTTCCTGTAATTCTACACATATTGCCATGGGGCAGAGGAAAATGTGCACTTTTATAGCTAATTTCCTGCTTTTCTACACATTTTACCATGAGGCTGAGAGAAAATGTTGCAGTTTTACAGCTAATTTCCTGTAAATTTTTTTTTTTTTTGCCATGGCTTATGACGTGTTCATATCCTATCTGGGGAGGCGGGATGACCATAGAGATCCTATTCAATTATGTCTATGTCTAAAACCCTCAAAGCTCCAGAATGTGGTGAAAATGGCAGCCATATTGGTCAGGGAGAAATCCAAACCAGTCTAATTGGAATGAATGGCAGTAGAGGCATAATCCTGATTTTACTTAGGCAGGAAAATAAAACAAAGGCATGTGCTATATCAGAAACTGTGCAATATAATTATTGTCAACCTAAAATATTGTCATATAACTACAGTTTATATGGGTTTTACAGTCTCTCAAATATATGTAAACAGACCATAAATGTCTAAATTGGTGTTTTATTGGAAAGCTGAGAGTGCTATTATATGATACAATATCAGTATTTGTTGCATTTACAACTTGTCTAAGTCCTATAATTAACTAATTTCAGCCAGTGTATGGATGTGGATTGACTGCATTGTTTTAATGGAATTTTGGCATATTGGCAGTTAATTTGAAAAATATATGGAATCATTCCTCTAAAACTAGCTGGTTAGCTAACTAACAAACATTCATCAAATGCATTATTTTTCACAATATCTTATCACAGCACTAGCAAACCATGGATGACCAACTACCTGATCAAAATGGCTGACCTTTATCCCATCATAAGAAGGTTCATGTCCAGTATTCTAATTCCTAATTCTATGGGGGCGATCTCTAGGATGGCCCCCTCACCCTAACCACCACAGTACAGTCCAATATCCCTTTCCTCACCTTAACCACCACAATACAGTCCAATATCCCTTTCCTCACCCTAACCACCACAGTACAGTCCAATATCCCTTTCCTCACCCTAACCACCACAGTACAGTCCAATTTCCCTTTCCTCACCTTAACCACCAGAGTACAGTCCAATCTCCCTTTCCTCACCTTAACCACCACAGTACAGTTTGACTCATCTGTTTTCCTTCCTCTCTCCTTTTTCTCTTTCCCAAGGTCAGAGTTGGCATGCATGGGAGCTGGCTCCCAACTGGGATTGTTTGCTGACTCCCCCCCCCTATGTCCACCCACCTCCCCCTACCCTCGGCACGCTGGGGCATATCTCTCCCATGTCTCCCAACAAGAGCTCAGATTAGAACTGCTGTCCTCATTAACACCACACATAATACATGAGAGAGAGTGCTTGTGTGTGTGTGTTTAATGGAGTAGAGTGGTACGGATGTCTCCCTCTCCGCCCATCAACATCACACACCACACATGATAAATGAGACAAGCATGCATGTTTCCAATGTGTCAAGTAATTATCTTTTTGATTTTTCATGATTTGGTTGGGTCTAATTGTGTTGCAGTCCTGGGGCTCTGTGGGGTCTGTTTGTGTTTGTGAACAGAGCCCCAGGACCAGCTTGCTTAGGGAACTCTTCTCCAGGTTAATCTCTCCATAGGTGATGGCTTTGTTATGTAAGGTTTGGTAATCGCTTCCTTTTAGATGGTTGTAGAATTTAACGGCTCTTTTCTGGATTTTTATCAGTAGCGGGTATAGGCATAATTCTGCTCTGCATGCATTATTTTGTGTTTTACATTGTACACTGAGGATATTTTTGCAGAATACTGCATGCAGAGTCTCAATTTGGTGTTTTTCCCATTTTGTGAGTTCTTGGTTGGTGAGCGGACCCCAGACCTCACAACCATAAAGGGCAATGGGTTCTATAACTGATTAAAGTATTGTTAGCCAGATCCTAATTGGTATGTCGAATTTTATGTTCCTGTTGATGGCATAGAAGGCCCTTCTTGCCTTGTCTCTCAGATCGTTCACAGCTTTGTGGAAGTTACCTGTGGCGCTGATGTTTAGGCCGAGGTATGTATCGTTTAGATGGAATTTCGTGGTCCTGGCAACTGGACCTTTTTTGGAACACCATTATTTTTTTCTTACTGAGATTTACTGTCAGGGCCCAGGTCTGACAGAATCTGTGCAGAAGATCTAGGTGCTGCTGTAGGCCCTTCTTGGTTGGGGACAGAAGCACCAGATCATCAGCAAAAGTAGACATTTAACTTCAGATTCTAGTAGGGTGAGGCCGGGTGCTGCAGACTGTTCTAGTGCCCTCGCCAATTCGTTGATATATATGTTGAAGAGGGTGGGGCTTAAGCTGCATCCCTGTCTCACCCCACGGCCCTGTGGAAAGAAATGTGTGTGTTTTTTGCCAATTTTAACCGCACACTTGTTGTTTGTGTACATGGATTTTATAATGTCGTATGTTTTCCCCCCAACACCACTTTCCATCAATTCGTATAGCAGACCCTCATGCCAAATTGAGTCAAAAGCTTTTTTTGAAATCAACAAAGCATGAGAAGACTTTGCTTTTGTTTTGCTTTGTTTGTTTGTCAATTAGGGTGTGCAGGGTGAATACCTGGTCTGTCGTACGGTAATTTGGTAAAAAGCCAATTTGACATTTGCTCAATACATTGTTTTCACTGCGGATATGTACGAGTCGGCTGTTAATACAGATGATTTCCCCAAGGTTGCTGTTGACACATATCCCACTGTAATTATTTTGGTCAAATTTGTCTCCACTTTTGTGGATTGGGGTGATCAGTCCTTGGTTCCAAATATTGGGGAAGATGCCAGAGCTAAGGATGACGTTATAGAGTTTAAGTATAGCCAATTGGAATTTGTGGTCTGTATATTTTATCATTTCATTGAGGATACCATCAACACCACAGGCCTTTTTGGGTTGGAGGGTTTGTGTTTTGTCCTGTAGTTCATTCAATGTAATTGGAGAATTCAGTGTTTTCTGGTAGTCTTTAATAGTTGATACTAAGATTAGGATTTGATCATGTATATGTTTTTGCTGTTTGTTCTTTGTTATAGGGCCAAAAAGATTGGAGAAGTGGTTTGCGCAAACATCTCCATTTTGGATAGATAACTCTTTGTGTTGTTGTTTGTGTAGTGTTTTCCAATTTTCCCAGAAGTGGTTAGAGTCTATGGATTCTTCAATTACATTGAGCTGATTTCTGACGTGCTGTTCCTTCTTTTTCCGTAGTGTATTTCTGTATTGTTTTAGTGATTCACCATAGTGAAGGCTCAGATCTTCTGGGTCTCTATGTTTTTGGTTGGCTAGGTTTCTCAATTTCTTTCTTAGGTTTTCGCATTCTTCATCAAACCATTTGTCATTGTTGTTAATTTTCTTTGGTTTTCTGTTTGAAATGTTTAGATTTGATAGGGAAGCTGAGAGGTCAAATATACTGTTTAGGTTTTCTACTGCCAAGTTTACACCTTCACTATTACAGTGAAACGTTTTGTCCAGGAAGTTGTCTAAAAGGGATTGAATAAGTTGTTGCCTAATTGTTTTTTGGTAGGTTTCGACACTACTTTCCTTCCATCTATAGCATTTCTTAATATTATTCAGTTTCTTTGGCTTTGATGCCTCATGATTGAGTATTGCTCTGTTCAAGTAGACTGTGATTTTGCTGTGATCTGATAGGGGTGTCATTGGGCTGACTGTGAACGCTCTGAGAGACTCTGGGTTGAGGTCAGTGATAAAGTGGTCTACAGTACTACTGCCAAGAGATGAGCTATAGGTGTACCTACCATAGGAGTCTCCTCGAAGCCTACCATTGACTATGTACATACCCAGCGTGCGACAGAGCTGCAGGAGTTGTGACCCGTTTTTGTTGGTTAAGTTGTCGTAGTTGTGCCTAGGGGGGCATATGGAGGATGGAATGCTGTCACCTCCAGGTATGTGTTTGTCCCCCTGTGTGCTGAGGGTGTCAGGTTCTTGTCCAGTTCTGGCATTTAGGTCGCCACAGACTAGTACATGTCCCTGGGCCTGGAAGTGATTGATTTCCCCCTCCAGGATGGAGAAGCTGTCTTCATTAAAGTATTAGGGATTTTAGTGGGGGGATATAGGTAGCACACAGGAGGACATTTTTCTCTGTTGATATAATTTCCTTTTGAATTTCTAGCCAAATGTAACATTTTCCTGTTTTGATTAATTGAATAGAGTGAGTTAGGTCTGCTCTATACCAAATTAGCATACCCCCTGAGTCCCTTCCCTGATTCACACCTGGTATTTTGGTGGATGGGACTACCAGCTCTCTGTAACCAAGAGGGCAACCAATGGGCCTATCTCCTCTATACCATGTTTGTTGTAGGATGACAATTTCTGTATTTCTGATTTCTTTGGTGAAGTCCAGGTTCCTGCTCTTTAGGTGAAAGGCAGATGACCTCAGGCCTTGGATATTCCAGGATGAGATAGTGAAGACTTTGTGCTCCATAAAGTGTCCAATGTTGTTAGTCGTGTGGTTTGGCCTCAGACCAACAAGTGTGAGCAGAGCCTGCTGAGCATCTGGTACATGCCATTGGCTCTCTGTGTCTGATTGTTGTGTGTTATTGTAAGCAGAGATAGGGCTGTGGCCGGTGTGACATGCTGCTATCAAACAGCAGGTTAGCCTAACCTTGTGACTACCTCTCCACTCCACTCACATGGCAGATATCACTAGCAGGGAAGAATGGGATATGGAATAGAGGAAAGGGAGGAGGGAGATGGTTTGAGAGAAAGGGATGAGAAAAAAGGAGTGGGGTTAATACGACGGATTCAGCAAATGGATACAGAGGAAAGGTGTATTATGACAAAGAGGGACGAAATGAGAGGAGAGAAAGGGAAGAGGAGGAGAGGAGGAGTATATTTGTGACAGCTGTCAGGTCATGGAGACCTGAGAGAGGGTCAGGCCAGGAGCAAGGTATTGTGGGAAAGATGTTTTCTGAAAAGCCCCAAGATAATATGGCCCTTTCTCTATTTCTGTCTCTCTTTCTGTCTCTCCAAACATAATTTTATCTCTCCAAACATTATTCTGTCTCTCTCAAACGTTCTTATGTCTCTCCAAACGTTCTTCTGTCGCTCCAAACATTCTGCTATCTCTCCAAACATTCTCCAAACGTTATTCTGTCACTCCAAACATTCTGCTATCTCTCCAAACATTCTCCAAACGTTCTTCTGTCTCTCTCAAACATGCAAAAATGAAGATCAGATTCATCCTTTGCTCTCTTCCTCTCATCCAAATTCCCTCGTCCTCTTATCTCTCTATCGCCCTGCCACCCTTCTCTCTTTCATCTCGCTCTCCTATAATCCCCTCTTTCATCCTGGCCTGTCCCTGTGTTGAGGCAGAGGCAGTTTGGACTGGAGGAAGCAGTGTGTTGAGGCAGTCTGGACTGGAGGAAGCAGTGTGTTAAGGCAGAGGCAGTCTGGACTGGAGGAAGCAGTGTGTTAAGGCAGAGGCAGTCTGGACTGGAGGAAGCAGTGTGTTGAGGCAGTCTGGACTGGAGGAAGCAGTGTACTGAGTCCGTCTGGACTGAAGGAAGCAGTGTGTTGAGGCAGTCTGGACTGGAGGAAGCAGTGTGTTGAGGCAGTCTGGACTGGAGGAAGCAGTGTGTTGAGGCAGAGGCAGTCTGGACTGGAGGATGCAGTGTGTTGAGGCAGTCTGGACTGGAGGAAGCAGTGTGTTGAGGCAGAGGCAGTCTGGACTGGAGGAAGCAGTGTGTTGAGGCAGAGGCAGTCTGGACTGGAGGATGCAGTGTGTTGAGGCAGTCTGGACTGGAGGAAGCAGTGTGTTGAGGCAGAGGCAGTCTGGACTGGAGGATGCAGTGTGTTGAGGCAGTCTGGACTGGAGGAAGCAGTGTGTTGAGGCAGAGGCAGTCTGGACTGGAGGATGCAGTGTGTTGAGGCAGTCTGGACTGGAGGATGCAGTGTGTTGAGGCAGTCTGGACTGGAGGAAGCAGTGTGTTGAGGCAGAGGCAGTCTGGACTGGAGGAAGCAGTGTGTTGAGGCAGAGGCAGTCTTGACTGGAGGAAGCAGTGTACTGAGTCCGTCTGGACTGAAGGAAGCAGTGTGTTGAGGCAGTCTGGACTGGAGGAAGCAGTGTGTTGAGGCAGTCTGGACTGGAGGATGCAGTGTGTTGAGGCAGTCTGGACTGGAGGAAGCAGTGTGTTGAGGCAGTCTGAACTGGAGGAAGCAGTGTGTTGAGGCAGTCTGGACTGGAGGAAGCAGTGTACTGAGTCCGTCTGGACTGAAGGAAGCAGTGTGTTGAGGCAGAGGCAGTCTGGACTGGAGGAAGCAGTGTGTTGAGGCAGAGGCAGTCTGGACTGGAGGAAGCAGTGTGTTGAGGCAGAGGCAGTCTGGACTGGAGGAAGCAGTGTGTTGAGGCAGAGGCAGTCTGGACTGGAGGAAGCAGTGTGTTGAGGCAGAGGCAGTCTGGACTGGAGGGAGCAGTGTGTTGAGGCAGAGGCAGTCTGGACTGGAGGAAGCAGTGTGTTGAGGCAGAGGCAGTCTTGACTGGAGGAAGCAGTGTGTTAAGGCAGAGGCAGTCTGGACTGGAGGAAGCAGTGTGTTGAGGCAGTCTGGACTGGAGGAAGCAGTGTGTTAAGGCAGAGGCAGTCTGGACTGGAGGAAGCAGTGTGTTGAGGCAGAGGCAGTCTTGACTGGAGGATGCAGTGTGTTGAGGCAGTCTGGACTGGAGGAAGCAGTGTGTTGAGACAGTCTGGACTGGAGGAAGCAGTGTGTTGAGGCAGTCTGGACTGGAGGAAGCAGTGTGTTAAGGCAGAGGCAGTCTGGACTGGAGGAAGCAGTGTGTTGAGGCAGAGGCAGTCTTGACTGGAGGAAGCAGTGTGTTGAGGCAGAGGCAGTCTGGATTGGAGGAAGCAGTGTGTTGAGGCAAAGGAAGTCTGGACTGGAGGAAGCAGTGTGTTGAGCAAAGGCAGTCTGGACTGGAGGAAGCAGTGTGTTGAGACAGTCTGGCCTGGAGGAAGCAGTGTGTTGAGGCAGTCTGGACTGGAGGAAGCAGTGTGTTGAGGCAGTCTGGACTGGAGGAAGCAGTGTGTTGAGGCAGAGGCAGTCTGGACTGGAGGAAGCAGTGTGTTGAGGCAGTCTGGACTGGAGGAAGCAGTGTGTTGAGGCAGTCTGGACTGGAGGAAGCAGTGTGTTGAGGCAGTCTGGACTGGAGGAAGCAGTGTGTTGAGGCAGTCTGGACTGGAGGAAGCAGTGTGTTGAGGCAGTCTGGACTGGAGGAAGCAGTGTGTTGAGGCAGAATCAGTCTGGATTGGAGGAAGCAGTGTGTTGAGGCAGAATCAGTCTGGATTGGAGGAAGCAGTGTGTTGAGGCAGAATCAGTCTGGATTGGAGGAAGCAGTGTGTTGAGGCAGAGTCAGTCTGGATTGGAGGTAGCAGTGTGTTGAGGCAAAGGCAGTCTGGACTGGAGGAAGCAGTGTGTTGAGGCAGTCTGGACTGAGGAAGCAGTGTGTTGAGGCAGAGGCAGTCTGGACTGGAGGAAGCAGTGTGTTGAGGCAAAGGCAGTCTGGACTGGAGGAAGCAGTGTGTTGAGCAAAGGCAGTCTGGACTGGAGGAAGCAGTGTGTTGAGACAGTCTGGCCTGGAGGAAGCAGTGTGTTGAGGCAGTCTGGACTGGAGGAAGCAGTGTGTTGAGGCAGTCTGGACTGGAGGAAGCAGTGTGTTGAGGCAGAGGCAGTCTGGACTGGAGGAAGCAGTGTGTTGAGGCAAAGGCAGTCTGGACTGGAGGAAGCAGTGTGTTGAGGCAGTCTGGCCTGGAGGAAGCAGTGTGTTGAGGCAGTCTGGACTGGAGGAAGCAGTGTGTTGAGGCAGTCTGGACTGGAGGAAGCAGTGTGTTGAGGCAGAGGCAGTCTGGACTGGAGGAAGCAGTGTGTTGAGGCAAAGGCAGTCTGGACTGGAGGAAGCAGTGTGTTGAGGCAGTCTGGACTGGAGGAAGCAGTGTGTTGAGGCAGTCTGGACTGGAGGAAGCAGTGTGTTGAGGCAGAGGCAGTCTGGACTGGAGGAAGCAGTGTGTTGAGGCAAAGGCAGTCTGGACTGGAGGAAGCAGTGTGTTGAGGCAGTCTGGCCTGGAGGAAGCAGTGTGTTGAGGCAGTCTGGACTGGAGGAAGCAGTGTGTTGAGGCAGTCTGGACTGGAGGAAGCAGTGTGTTGAGGCAGAGGCAGTCTGGACTGGAGGAAGCAGTGTGTTGAGGCAAAGGCAGTCTGGACTGGAGGAAGCAGTGTGTTGAGGCAGTCTGGCCTGGAGGAAGCAGTGTGTTGAGGCAGTCTGGACTGGAGGAAGCAGTGTGTTGAGGCAGAGGCAGTATGGACTGGAGGAAGCAGTGTGTTGAGGCAGTCTGGACTGGAGGAAGCAGTGTGTTGAGGCAGTCTGGACTGGAGGAAGCAGTGTGTTGAGGCAGTCTGGACTGGAGGAAGCAGTGTGTTGAGGCAGTCTGGACTGAGGAGGCAGTGTGTTGAGGCAGAGGCAGTCTGGACTGGAGAAAGCAGTGTGTTGAGGCAGAGGCAGAGATCTAGACCTGCTGCTGGTGATCAAGGACAGATGGAATCTACACTCCTCTCCTCAGATCAATACCTTTACACTGCTGTCTAGATCCAGTTGATCAAGCTGTTTTTGTAAGATTTGATTTGATCTGTGTTGTTCCTCTTACTCAGATGGTCTGTCTATGGAAAATTTAAATGGATCCTCTCACTCAGATGTTCGTTCTGGTGCCTTGAAATGGAGAGGGGACATGCAGAGAAAAGAGGGAGCAGTCTTTTCTCACCTCACACATTCTCTGGCTTTCTCTCTCTCGCTATCATTATCTCTTGCCTTCTTTACCACCAGTTACTCTTCTCTCTCTCGCTCTCTCTCTCTCTCTCTCTCTCTCTCTCTCTCTCTCTCTCTCTCTCTCTCTCTCTCTCTCTCTCTCTCTCTCTCTCTCTCTCTCTCTCTCTCACACTCTCTCTCTCTCACACACTCTCTCTCTCTCTCTCTCTCTCTCCTATGTATGATGATGGGGGATTCTGTTTGAAGTTCAGTAATGGGGAACAAATGGAGCAGGAATCAAAGGCTGGTGGAAGCCTTTTCTCTCCCTGTCTGCAAGAGCTTCAGACAAACTGTTTGTGTTGTGTGTGTCGGTGTCAATGTGTGTGTGTGCACTTGTCTGAGTGCATGTGAGTGTTTGTGAATATGTGCGTGTGTGTGTATGTGTGTTTGCAGTTTACACACTGCGTTGCTTAAGGAAACAAACAAATTGTTCTGAGTCACTCTCTGGCAGGCATGCTGATCAGATTTCACGGCTCAGCTCATCTAGATTCCAAGCATGTCTCTAAAACTCGCCCCAAACTGTTCCTGACATGTGTGTGTTTCCACAGCAACAGGCGGGTTCCACAGCAACACAAAAGGTGTGGAGCAATGACTTCTGATGTCGAGGTCAGAGGTTGTGCAGTTGTCATGGTAACACATCTCCCACACAAACACTGATAATTTACTTGATCTTTCAGAATCTAAGGATTGGCAGAGAGGAGTTGTCACGTACTGTAGTTAATCACAAAGCTATCAGACAGGCGCACACACACACACACACACACACACACATGATAAGAACTTGTAAGTAAGCATCTCACTGTACTGTTTACACCTGTTGTATCCTGTACACGCAACACAACAAACAACACAACAAATACACTTTGATTTGATATATAACAGGTGTTAAGTTTTACGTTTTTATAGTCACTTGCACTAGTACAGTGAAATGCCCTTCTTGCTTGCTCTTTTCCAACAATGTGGTAACCAATGTCAGTAGTACTATAAAAAATTGACAAAAAGTCAAGTAGAACAAAAACACATGAGAAATAGAATTAAGAAGAAAATGAGAAAGTAAGTAAGCTATATCAGTAGCTATATGCAGGGTCAGTTCCAGGGTCAGTTCCAGGGTCAGTAGCTCTATACAGGGTCAGTTCCAGGGTCAGTAGCTATATACAGGGTCAGTTCCAGGGTCAGTAGCTATATGCAGGGTCAGTTCCAGGGTCAGTTCCAGGGTCAGTAACTATATGCAGGGTCAGTTCCAGGGTCAGTAGCTATATGCAGGGTCAGTTCCAGGGTCAGTAGCTATATACAGGGTCAGTTCCAGGGTCAGTAGCTATATACAGGGTCAGTTCCAGGGTCAGTAGCTATATGCAGGGTCAGTTCCAGGGTCAGTTCCAGGGTCAGTAGCTATATACAGGGTCAGTTCCAGGGTCAGCAGCTATATACAGGGTCAGTTCCAGGGTCAGTAGCTATATACAGGGTCAGTTCCAGGGTCAGCAGCTACATACAAATCAAATCACATTTTATTGGCCACATGCGCCGAATACAACAGGTGCAGACATTACAGTGAAATGCTTACTTACAGCCCTTAACCAACAATGCATGTATTATTTAATAAAAAAGTAAAATAAAAAATAAATAAAAAAGTGTTGAGGAAAAAAAGAGCAGAAGTAAAATAAAATAACAGTAGGGAGGCTATATATACAGGGGGTTACCGGTTCAGAGTCAATGTGCGGGGGCACCGGCTAGTTGAGGTAATATGTACATGTGGGTAGAGTTAAAGTGACTGCATAAATAATTAACAGAGTAGCAGCAGCGTAAAAAGATGGGGTGGGGGTGCAAATAGTCTGGGTAGCCATGATTAGCTGTTCAGGAGTCTTATGGCTTGGGGATAGAAGCTGTTGAGAAGCCTTTTGGGCCTAGACTTGGCGCTTTGGTACCGCGTGCCATGCTGTAGCAGAGAGAACAGTCTATGACTAGGGTGGCTGGAGTCTTTGACAATTTTGAGGGCCTTCCTCTGACACCGCCTGGTATAGAGGTCCTGGATGGCAGGAAGCTTGGCCCCATACGCACTATCCTCTGTAGTGCCTTGCGGTCGGAGGCTGAGCAGTTGCCATACCAAGCGGTGATGCAACCAGTCAGGATGCTCTCGATGGTGCAGCTGTATAACTTTTTGAGGATCTGAGGACCCATGCCAAATCTTTTCAGTCTCCTGAGGGGGAATAGGCTTTGTCGTGCCCTCTTCACGACTGTCTTGTTGTGTTTGGACCATGATAGTTCGTTGGTGATGTGGACACCAAGGAACAGCCTTACAAGTGTTGACCTGTTCCACTACAGCCCTGTCGATGAGAATGGGGCGTGCTCAGTCCTCTTTTTTTGTCCTGTAGTCCACAATCATCTCCTTTGACTTGGTCACGTTGAGGGAGAGGTTGTTATCCTGCCACCACACGGCCAGGTCTCTGACCTCCTCCCTATAGGCTGTCTCATCGTTGTCGGTGATCAGGCCTACCAGTGTTGTGTCGTCGGCAAACTTAATGATGGTGTTGGAGTCGTGCCTGGCCATGCAGTCATGGGTGAACAGGGAGTACAGGAGGGGACTGAGCACGCACCCCTGAGGTGCCCCCGTGTTGAGGATCAGTGTGGCAGATGTGTTGTTACCTACCCTTACCACCTGGGGGCGGCCCGTCAGGAAGTCCAGGATCCAGTTGCAGATGGAGGTGTTTAGTCCCAGGATCCTTAGCTTAGTGATGAGCTTTGAGGGCACTATGGTGTTGAACGCTGAGCTGTAGTCAATGAATAGCATTCTCACATAGGTGTTCCTCTTGTCCAGGTGGGAAAGGGCAGTGTGGAGTGCAATAGAGATTGCATCATCTGTGGATCTGTTGGGGCGGTATGCAAATTGCAATGGGGTCTAGGGTTTCTGGGATAATGGTGTTGATGTGAGCCATGACCAGCCTTTCAAAGCACTTCATGACTACAGACGTCAGTGTTACGGGTCGGTAGTCATTTATGCAGGTTACCTTAGTGTCCTTGGGTACGGGGACTATGGTGGTCTGCTTGAAACATGTTGTTATTACGGACTCAGTCAGGGATATGTTGAAAATGTCGGTGAAGATACTTGCCAGTTGGTCAGCACATGCTCGGGTCAGTTCCAGGGTCAGTAGCTATATACAGGGTCAGTTCCAGGATCAGTAGCTATATACAGGGTCAGTTCCAGGGTCAGTAGCTATATACAGGGTCAGTTCCAGGGTCAGTAGCTATATACAGGGTCAGTTCCAGGATCAGTAGCTATATACAGGGTCAGTTCCAGGATCAGTAGCTATATACAGGGTCAGTTCCAGGGTCAGTAGCTACATACAGGGTCAGTTCCAGGGTCAGTAGCTATATACAGGGTCAGGTCCAGGATCAGTAGCTATATACAGGGTCAGTTCCAGGGTCAGTAGCTATATACAGGGTCAGTTCCAGGGTCAGTAGCTATATACAGGGTCAGTTCCAGGGTCAGTAGCTATATACAGGGTCAGGTCCAGGATCAGTAACTATATACAGGGTCAGTTCCAGGGTCAGTAGCTATATACAGGGTCAGTTCCAGGATCAGTAGCTACATACAGGGTCAGTTCCAGGATCAGTAGCTATATACAGGATCAGTTCCAGGGTCAGTAACTATATACAGGGTCAGTTCCAGGGTCAGTAGCTATATACAGGGTCAGTTCCAGGATCAGTAGCTATATACAGGGTCAGTTCCAGGGTCAGTAGCTATATACAGGGTCAGTTCCAGGATCAGTAGCTATATACAGGATCAGTTCCAGGGTCAGTAGCTATATGCAGGGTCAGTTCCAGGGTCAGTAGCTATATACAGGGTCAGTTCCAGGGTCAGTAGCTATATACAGTTCCAGGGTCAGTAGCTATATACAGGGTCAGTTCCAGGATCAGTAGCTATATACAGGGTCAGTTCCAGGGTCAGTAGCTATATACAGGGTCAGTTCCAGGGTCAGTAGCTATATACAGGGACAGTTCCAGGGTCAGTAGCTATATACAGTTCCAGGGTCAGTAGCTATATACAGGGTCAGTTCCAGGGTCAGTAGCTATATACAGGGACAGTTCCAGGGTCAGTAGCTATATACAGTTCCAGGGTCAGTAGCTATATACAGGGTCAGTTCCAGGGTCAGTAGCTATATACAGTTCCAGGGTCAGTAGCTATATACAGGGTCAGTTCCAGGATCAGTAGCTATATACAGGGTCAGTTCCAGGGTCAGTAGCTATATACAGGGTAAGTTCCAGGGTCAGTAGCTATATACAGGGACAGTTCCAGGGTCAGTAGCTATATACAGGGTCAGTTCCAGGGTCAGTAGCTATATACAGGGACAGTTCCAGGGTCAGTAGCTATATACAGGGTCAGTTCCAGGGTCAGTAGCTATATACAGGGTCAGTTCCAGGGTCAGTAGCTATAGACAGGGTCAGTTCCAGGATCAGTAGCTACATACAGGGTCAGTTCCAGGGTCAGTAGCTATAGACAGGGTCAGTTCCAGGGTCAGTAGCTACATACAGGGTCAGTTCCAGGGTCAGTAGCTATATACAGGGTCAGTTCCAGGGTCAGTAGCTATAGACAGGGTCAGTTCCAGGATCAGTAGCTACATACAGGGGTCAGTTCCAGGGTCAGTAGCTATAGACAGGGTCAGTTCCAGGGTCAGTAGCTACATACAGGGTCAGTTCCAGGGTCAGTAGCTATAGACAGGGTCAGTTCCAGGGTCAGTAGCTACATACAGGGTCAGTTCCAGGATCAGTAGCTATATACAGGGTCAGTTCCAGGGTCAGTAGCTATAGACAGGGTCAGTTCCAGGGTCAGTAGCTATATACAGTTCCAGGGTCAGTAGCTATATACAGGGTCAGTTCCAGGGTCAGTAGCTATATACAGGGACAGTTCCAGGGTCAGTAGCTATATACAGTTCCAGGGTCAGTAGCTATATACAGGGTCAGTTCCAGGGTCAGTAGCTATATACAGTTCCAGGGTCAGTAGCTATATACAGGGTCAGTTCCAGGATCAGTAGCTATATACAGGGTCAGTTCCAGGGTCAGTAGCTATATACAGGGTCAGTTCCAGGGTCAGTAGCTATATACAGGGACAGTTCCAGGGTCAGTAGCTATATACAGGGTCAGTTCCAGGGTCAGTAGCTATATACAGGGACAGTTCCAGGGTCAGTAGCTATATACAGGGTCAGTTCCAGGGTCAGTAGCTATATACAGGGTCAGTTCCAGGGTCAGTAGCTATAGACAGGGTCAGTTCCAGGATCAGTAGCTACATACAGGGTCAGTTCCAGGGTCAGTAGCTATAGACAGGGTCAGTTCCAGGGTCAGTAGCTACATACAGGGTCAGTTCCAGGGTCAGTAGCTATATACAGGGTCAGTTCCAGGGTCAGTAGCTATAGACAGGGTCAGTTGCAGGATCAGTAGCTACATACAGGGTCAGTTCCAGGGTCAGTAGCTATAGACAGGGTCAGTTCCAGGGTCAGTAGCTACATACAGGGTCAGTTCCAGGGTCAGTAGCTATAGACAGGGTCAGTTCCAGGGTCAGTAGCTACATACAGGGTCAGTTCCAGGATCAGTAGCTATATACAGGGTCAGTTCCAGGGTCAGTAGCTATAGACAGGGTCAGTTCCAGGGTCAGTAGCTACATACAGGGTCAGTTCCAGGGTCAGTAGCTATAGACAGGGTCAGTTCCAGGGTCAGTAGCTACATACAGGGTCAGTTCCAGGATCAGTAGCTATATACAGGGTCAGTTCCAGGGTCAGTAGCTATATACAGGGTCAGTTCCAGGGTCAGTAGCTATATACAGGGTCAGTTCCAGGATCAGTAGCTATATACAGGGTCAGTTCCAGGATCAGTAGCTATATACAGGGTCAGTTCCAGGGTCAGTAGCTATATACAGGGTCAGTTCCAGGATCAGTAGCTATATACAGGGTCAGTTCCAGGGTCAGTAGCTATATACAGGGTCAGTTCCAGGGTCAGTAGCTATATACAGGGTCAGTTCCAGGGTCAGTTCCAGGGTCAGTAGCTATATACAGGGACAGTTCCAGGATCAGTAGCTATATACAGGGTCAGTTCCAGGGTCAGTTCCAGGGTCAGTAGCTATATACAGGGTCAGTTCCAGGGTCAGTAGCTACATACAGGGTCAGTTCCAGGGTCAGTAGCTACATACAGGGTCAGTTCCAGGGTCAGTAGCTATATACAGGGTCAGTTCCAGGGTCAGTTCCAGGATCAGTAGCTATATACAGGGTCAGTTCCAGGGTCAGTTCCAGGATCAGTATCTATATACAGGGTCAGTTCCAGGATCAGTAGCTACATACAGGGTCAGTTCCAGGGTCAGTAGCTATATACAGGGTCAGTTCCAGGGTCAGTAGCTATATACAGGGTCAGTTCCAGGGTCAGTTCCAGGGTCAGTAGCTATATACAGGGACAGTTCCAGGATCAGTAGCTATATACAGGGTCAGTTCCAGGGTCAGTTCCAGGGTCAGTAGCTATATACAGGGTCAGTTCCAGGGTCAGTAGCTACATACAGGGTCAGTTCCAGGGTCAGTAGCTACATACAGGGTCAGTTCCAGGGTCAGTAGCTATATACAGGGTCAGTTCCAGGGTCAGTTCCAGGATCAGTAGCTATATACAGGGTCAGTTCCAGGGTCAGTTCCAGGATCAGTAGCTATATACAGGATCAGTTCCAGGATCAGTAGCTACATACAGGGACAGTTCCAGGATCAGTAGCTATATACAGGGTCAGTTCCAGGATCAGTAGCTACATACAGGGTCAGTTCCAGGATCAGTAGCTATATACAGGATCAGTTCCAGGATCAGTAGCTATATACAGGGTCAGTTCCAGGGTCAGTAGCTATATACAGGGTCAGTTCCAGGGTCAGTAGCTATATACAGGATCAGTTCCAGGATCAGTAGCTATATACAGGATCAGTTCCAGGATCAGTAGCTATATACAGGGTCAGTTCCAGGATCAGTAGCTATATACAGGATCAGTTCCAGGATCAGTAGCTATATACAGGGTCAGTTCCAGGGTCAGTTCCAGGATCAGTAGCTATATACAGGGTCAGTTCCAGGATCAGTAGCTATATACAGGATCAGTTCCAGGATCAGTAGCTATATACAGGATCAGTTCCAGGATCAGTAGCTATATACAGGGTCAGTTCCAGGGTCAGTAGCTATATACAGGGTCAGTTCCAGGGTCAGTAGCTATATACAGGGTCAGTTCCAGGATCAGTAGCTATATACAGGGTCAGTTCCAGGATCAGTAGCTATATACAGGGTCAGTTCCAGGATCAGTAGCTATATACAGGGTCAGTTCCAGGATCAGTAGCTATATACAGGGTCAGTTCCAGGATCAGTAGCTATATACAGGGTCAGTTCCAGGGTCAGTTCCAGGGTCAGTAGCTATATACAGGGTCAGTTCCAGGGTCAGTTCCAGGGTCAGTAACTATATACAGGGTCAGTTCCAGGATCAGTAGCTATATACAGGGTCAGTTCCAGGATCAGTAGCTATATACAGGGTCAGTTCCAGGGTCAGTTCCAGGGTCAGTAGCTATATACAGGGTCAGTTCCAGGGTCAGTTCCAGGGTCAGTAGCTATATGCAGGGTCAGTTCCAGGGTCAGTTCCAGGGTCAGTAGCTATATACAGGGTCAGTTCCAGGATCAGTTCCAGGGTCAGTAGCTATATACAGGGTCAGTTCCAGGATCAGTAGCTATATACAGGGTCAGTTCCAGGATCAGTAGCTATATACAGGGTCAGTTCCAGGATCAGTAGCTATATACAGGGTCAGTTCCAGGATCAGTAGCTATATACAGGGTCAGTTCCAGGATCAGTAGCTATATACAGGGTCAGTTCCAGGGTCAGTTCCAGGGTCAGTAGCTATATACAGGGTCAGTTCCAGGGTCAGTAGCTATATACAGGGTCAGTTCCAGGATCAGTTCCAGGGTCAGTAGCTATATGCAGGGTCAGTTCCAGGGTCAGTTCCAGGGTCAGTAGCTATATACAGGGTCAGTTCCAGGGTCAGTAGCTATATACAGGGTCAGTTCCAGGATCAGTAGCTATATACAGGGTCAGTTCCAGGGTCAGTAGCTATATACAGGGTCAGTTCCAGGGTCAGTAGCTATATACAGGGTCAGTTCCAGGATCAGTAGCTATATACAGGGTCAGTTCCAGGATCAGTAGCTATATACAGGGTCAGTTCCAGGGTCAGTAACTATATACAGGGTCAGTTCCAGGGTCAGTAGCTATATACAGGGTCAGTTCCAGGGTCAGTAGCTATATACAGGGTCAGTTCCAGGGACAGTTCCAGGATCAGTAGCTATATACAGGGTCAGTTCCAGGGTCAGTAGCTATATACAGGGTCAGTTCCAGGATCAGTAGCTATATACAGGGTCAGTTCCAGGGTCAGTAGCTATATACAGGGTCAGTTCCAGGATCAGTAGCTATATACAGGGTCAGTTCCAGGGTCAGTAACTATATACAGGGTCAGTTCCAGGGTCAGTAGCTATATGCAGGGTCAGTTCCAGGGTCAGTAACTATATACAGGGTCAGTTCCAGGGTCAGTAGCTATATGCAGGGTCAGTTCCAGGATCAGTAGCTATATACAGGGTCAGTTTCAGGATCAGTAGCTATATACAGGGTCAGTTTCAGGATCAGTAGCTATATACAGGGTCAGTTTCAGGATCAGTAGCTATATACAGGGTCAGTTCCAGGATCAGTAGCTACATACAGGGTCAGTTCCAGGATCAGTAGCTATATACAGGGTCAGTTCCAGGGTCAGTAGCTATATGCAGGGTCAGTTCCAGGGTCAGTAGCTACATACAGGGTCAGTTCCAGGGTCAGTAGCTACATACAGGGTCAGTTCCAGGGTCAGTAGCTATATACAGGGTCAGTTCCAGGATCAGTTCCAGGGTCAGTTCCAGGATCAGTAGCTATATACAGGGTCAGTTCCAGGGTCAGTAGCTACATACAGGGTCAGTTCCAGGGTCAGTAGCTACATACAGGGTCAGTTCCAGGGTCAGTAGCTATATACAGGGTCAGTTCCAGGATCAGTTCCAGGGTCAGTTCCAGGGTCAGTAGCTATATACAGGGTCAGTTCCAGGGTCAGTAGCTATATACAGGGACAGTTCCAGGATCAGTAGCTATATACAGGGTCAGTTCCAGGATCAGTAGCTATATACAGGGTCAGTTCCAGGGTCAGTAGCTATATACAGGGTCAGTTCCAGGATCAGTAGCTATATACAGGGTCAGTTCCAGGGTCAGTAACTATATACAGGGTCAGTTCCAGGGTCAGTAGCTATATGCAGGGTCAGTTCCAGGGTCAGTAACTATATACAGGGTCAGTTCCAGGGTCAGTAGCTATATGCAGGGTCAGTTCCAGGATCAGTAGCTATATACAGGGTCAGTTTCAGGATCAGTAGCTATATACAGGGTCAGTTTCAGGATCAGTAGCTATATACAGGGTCAGTTTCAGGATCAGTAGCTATATACAGGGTCAGTTCCAGGATCAGTAGCTACATACAGGGTCAGTTCCAGGATCAGTAGCTATATACAGGGTCAGTTCCAGGGTCAGTAGCTATATGCAGGGTCAGTTCCAGGGTCAGTAGCTACATACAGGGTCAGTTCCAGGGTCAGTAGCTACATACAGGGTCAGTTCCAGGGTCAGTAGCTATATACAGGGTCAGTTCCAGGATCAGTTCCAGGGTCAGTTCCAGGATCAGTAGCTATATACAGGGTCAGTTCCAGGGTCAGTAGCTACATACAGGGTCAGTTCCAGGGTCAGTAGCTACATACAGGGTCAGTTCCAGGGTCAGTAGCTATATACAGGGTCAGTTCCAGGATCAGTTCCAGGGTCAGTTCCAGGGTCAGTAGCTATATACAGGGTCAGTTCCAGGGTCAGTAGCTATATACAGGGACAGTTCCAGGATCAGTAGCTATATACAGGGACAGTTCCAGGATCAGTAGCTATATACAGGGACAGTTCCAGGATCCGTAGCTATATACAGGGTCAGTTCCAGGGTCAGTTCCAGGGTCAGTAGCTATATACAGGGTCAGTTCCAGGATCAGTAGCTACATACAGGGTCAGTTCCAGGGTCAGTAGCTATATACAGGGTCAGTTCCAGGATCAGTAGCTATATACAGGGTCAGTTCCAGGATCAGTAGCTACATACAGGGTCAGTTCCAGGGTCAGTAGCTATATACAGGATCAGTTCCAGGGTCAGTAGCTATATACAGGGTCAGTTCCAGGGTCAGTTCCAGGGTCAGTAGCTATATACAGGGTCAGTTCCAGGGTCAGTTCCAGGGTCAGTAGCTATATACAGGGTCAGTTCCAGGGTCAGTAGCTATATGCAGGGTCAGTTCCAGGGTCAGTTCCAGGGTCAGTAGCTATATACAGGGTCAGTTCCAGGGTCAGTTCCAGGGTCAGTAGCTATATACAGGGTCAGTTCCAGGGTCAGTTCCAGGGTCAGTAGCTATATACAGGGTCAGTTCCAGGGTCAGTAGCTATATGCAGGGTCAGTTCCAGGGTCAGTTCCAGGGTCAGTAGCTATATACAGGGTCAGTTCCAGGGTCAGTAGCTATATACAGGGTCAGTTCCAGGGTCAGCAGCTACATACAAATCAAATCAAATTTTATTGGCCACATGCGCCGAATACAACAGGTGCAGACATTACAGTGAAATGCTTACTTACAGCCCTTAACCAACAATGCATGTATTATTTAATAAAAAAGTAATATAAAAAATAAATAAAAAAGTGTTGAGGAAAAAAAGAGCAGAAGTAAAATAAAATAACAGTAGGGAGGCTATATACAGGGGGGTACCGGTTCAGAGTCAATGTGCGGGGGCACCGGCTAGTTGAGGTAATATGTACATGTGGGTAGAGTTAAAGTGACTATGCATAAATAATTAACAGAGTAGCAGCAGCGTAAAAAGATGGGGTGGGGGTGCAAATAGTCTGGGTAGCCATGATTAGCTGTTCAGGAGTCTTATGGCTTGGGGATAGAAGCTGTTGAGAAGCCTTTTGGGCCTAGACTTGGCGCTTCGGTACCGCGTGCCATGCGGTAGCAGAGAGAACAGTCTATGACTAGGGTGGCTGGAGTCTTTGACAATTTTGAGGGCCTTCCTCTGACACCGCCTGGTATAGAGGTCCTGGATGGCAGGAAGCTTGGCCCCATACGCACTATCCTCTGTAGTGCCTTGCGGTCGGAGGCCGAGCAGTTGCCATACCAAGCGGTGATGCAACCAGTCAGGATGCTCTCGATGGTGCAGCTGTATAACTTTTTGAGGATCTGAGGACCCATGCCAAATCTTTTCAGTCTCCTGAGGGGGAATAGGCTTTGTCGTGCCCTCTTCACGACTGTCTTGGTGTGTTTGGACCATGATAGTTCGTTGGTGATGTGGACACCAAGGAACTTGAAGCTCTCAACCTGTTCCACTACAGCCCTGTGGATGAGAATGGGGCGTGCTCAGTCCTCTTTTTTTGTCCTGTAGTCCACAATCATCTCCTTTGACTTGGTCACGTTGAGGGAGAGGTTGTTATACTGCCACCACACGGCCAGGTCTCTGACCTCCTCCCTATAGGCTGTCTCATCGTTGTCGGTGATCAGGCCTACCAGTGTTGTGTCGTCGGCAAACTTAATGATGGTGTTGGAGTCGTGCCTGGCCATGCAGTCATGGGTGAACAGGGAGTACAGGAGGGGACTGAGCACGCACCCCTGAGGGGCCCCCGTGTTGAGGATCAGTGTGGCAGATGTGTTGTTACCTACCCTTACCACCTGGGGGCGGCCCGTCAGGAAGTCCAGGATCCAGTTGCAGATGGAGGTGTTTAGTCCCAGGATCCTTAGCTTAGTGATGAGCTTTGAGGGCACTATGGTGTTGAACGCTGAGCTGTAGTCAATGAATAGCATTCTCACATAGGTGTTCCTCTTGTCCAGGTGGGAAAGGGCAGTGTGGAGTGCAATAGAGATTGCATCATCTGTGGATCTGTTGGGGCGGTATGCAAATTGCAATGGGGTCTAGGGTTTCTGGGATAATGGTGTTGATGTGAGCCATGACCAGCCTTTCAAAGCACTTCATGACTACAGACGTCAGTGTTACGGGTCGGTAGTCATTTATGCAGGTTACCTTAGTGTCCTTGGGTACGGGGACTATGGTGGTCTGCTTGAAACATGTTGGTATTACGGACTCAGTCAGGGATATGTTGAAAATGTCGGTGAAGATACTTGCCAGTTGGTCAGCACATGCTCGGGTCAGTTCCAGGATCATTAGCTATATACAGGGTCAGTTCCAGGATCAGTAGCTATATACAGGGTCAGTTTCAGGGTCAGTAGCTACATACAGGGTCAGTTCCAGGGTCAGTAGCTACATACAGGGTCAGTTCCAGGGTCAGTAGCTACATACAGGGTCAGTTCCAGGGTCAGTAGCTATATACAGGGTCAGTTCCAGGGTCAGTTCCAGGATCAGTAGCTACATACAGGGACAGTTCCAGGGTCAGTAGCTATATACAGGGTCAGTTTCAGGGTCAGTAGCTACATACAGGGTCAGTTCCAGGGTCAGTAGCTACATACAGGGTCAGTTCCAGGGTCAGTAGCTACATACAGGGTCAGTTCCAGGGTCAGTAGCTATATACAGGGTCAGTTCCAGGGTCAGTTCCAGGATCAGTAGCTACATACAGGGAGAGTTCCAGGGTCAGTAGCTACATACAGGGTCAGTTCCAGGGTCAGTAGCTATATACAGGGTCAGTTCCAGGATCAGTAGCTATATACAGGGTCAGTTCCAGGGTCAGTAGCTATATACAGGGTCAGTTCCAGGATCAGTAGCTATATACAGGGTCAGTTCCAGGATCAGTAGCTATATACAGGGTCAGTTCCAGGGTCAGTAGCTATATACAGGGTCAGTTCCAGGGTCAGTAGCTATATACAGGGTCAGTTCCAGGATCAGTAGCTATATACAGGGTCAGTTCCAGGGTCAGTAGCTATATACAGGGTCAGTTCCAGGATCAGTAGCTATATACAGGGTCAGTTCCAGGATCAGTAGCTATATACAGGGTCAGTTCCAGGATCAGTAGCTATATACAGGGTCAGTTCCAGGGTCAGTAGCTATATACAGGATCAGTTCCAGGGTCAGTAGCTATATACAGGGTCAGTTCCAGGGTCAGTAGCTATATACAGGGACAGTTCCAGGGTCAGTAGCTACATACAGGGTCAGTTCCAGGGTCAGTTCCAGGATCAGTAGCTACATACAGGGTCAGTTCCAGGGTCAGTTCCAGGGTCAGTAGCTATATACAGGGTCAGTTCCAGGGTCAGTAGCTATATACAGGGTCAGTTCCAGGGTCAGTTCCAGGGTCAGTTCCAGGGTCAGTAGCTATATACAGGGACAGTTCCAGGATCAGTAGCTATATACAGGGTCAGTTCCAGGGTCAGTAGCTATATACAGGGTCAGTTCCAGGATCAGTAGCTATATACAGGGTCAGTTCCAGGATCAGTAGCTATATACAGGGTCAGTTCCAGGATCAGTAGCTACATACAGGGTCAGTTCCAGGGTCAGTAGCTATATACAGGGTCAGTTCCAGGATCAGTAGCTATATACAGGGTCAGTTCCAGGATCAGTAGCTATATACAGGGTCAGTTCCAGGGTCAGTAGCTAAATACAGGGTCAGTTCCAGGATCAGTAGCTATATACAGGGTCAGTTCCAGGGTCAGTAACTATATACAGGGTCAGTTCCAGGGTCAGTAGCTATATGCAGGGTCAGTTCCAGGGTCAGTAACTATATACAGGGTCAGTTCCAGGGTCAGTAGCTATATGCAGGGTCAGTTCCAGGCTCAGTAGCTATATACAGGGTCAGTTTCAGGATCAGTAGCTATATACAGGGTCAGTTTCAGGATCAGTAGCTATATACAGGGGTCAGTTTCAGGATCAGTAGCTATATACAGGGTCAGTTCCAGGATCAGTAGCTACATACAGGGTCAGTTCCAGGATCAGTAGCTATATACAGGGTCAGTTCCAGGATCAGTAGCTATATACAGGGTCAGTTCCAGGGTCAGTTCCAGGGTCAGTAGCTATATACAGGGTCAGTTCCAGGGTCAGTAGCTATATACAGGGACAGTTCCAGGATCAGTAGCTACATACAGGGTCAGTTCCAGGGTCAGTAGCTATATACAGGGTCAGTTCCAGGGTCAGTTCCAGGATCAGTAGCTACATACAGGGAGAGTTCCAGGGTCAGTAGCTACATACAGGGTCAGTTCCAGGGTCAGTAGCTATATACAGGGTCAGTTCCAGGATCAGTAGCTATATACAGGGTCAGTTCCAGGGTCAGTAGCTATATACAGGGTCAGTTCCAGGATCAGTAGCTATATACAGGGTCAGTTCCAGGATCAGTAGCTATATACAGGGTCAGTTCCAGGGTCAGTAGCTATATACAGGGTCAGTTCCAGGGTCAGTAGCTATATACAGGGTCAGTTCCAGGATCAGTAGCTATATACAGGGTCAGTTCCAGGGTCAGTAGCTATATACAGGGTCAGTTCCAGGATCAGTAGCTATATACAGGGTCAGTTCCAGGATCAGTAGCTATATACAGGGTCAGTTCCAGGATCAGTAGCTATATACAGGGTCAGTTCCAGGGTCAGTAGCTATATACAGGATCAGTTCCAGGGTCAGTAGCTATATACAGGGTCAGTTCCAGGGTCAGTAGCTATATACAGGGACAGTTCCAGGGTCAGTAGCTACATACAGGGTCAGTTCCAGGATCAGTAGCTACATACAGGGTCAGTTCCAGGGTCAGTTCCAGGGTCAGTAGCTATATACAGGGTCAGTTCCAGGGTCAGTAGCTATATACAGGGTCAGTTCCAGGGTCAGTTCCAGGGTCAGTTCCAGGGTCAGTAGCTATATACAGGGACAGTTCCAGGATCAGTAGCTATATACAGGGTCAGTTCCAGGGTCAGTAGCTATATACAGGGTCAGTTCCAGGATCAGTAGCTATATACAGGGTCAGTTCCAGGATCAGTAGCTATATACAGGGTCAGTTCCAGGATCAGTAGCTACATACAGGGTCAGTTCCAGGGTCAGTAGCTATATACAGGGTCAGTTCCAGGATCAGTAGCTATATACAGGGTCAGTTCCAGGATCAGTAGCTATATACAGGGTCAGTTCCAGGGTCAGTAGCTAAATACAGGGTCAGTTCCAGGATCAGTAGCTATATACAGGGTCAGTTCCAGGGTCAGTAACTATATACAGGGTCAGTTCCAGGGTCAGTAGCTATATGCAGGGTCAGTTCCAGGGTCAGTAACTATATACAGGGGTCAGTTCCAGGGTCAGTAGCTATATGCAGGGTCAGTTCCAGGATCAGTAGCTATATACAGGGTCAGTTTCAGGATCAGTAGCTATATACAGGGTCAGTTTCAGGATCAGTAGCTATATACAGGGTCAGTTTCAGGATCAGTAGCTATATACAGGGTCAGTTCCAGGATCAGTAGCTACATACAGGGTCAGTTCCAGGATCAGTAGCTATATACAGGGTCAGTTCCAGGATCAGTAGCTATATACAGGGTCAGTTCCAGGGTCAGTTCCAGGGTCAGTAGCTATATACAGGGTCAGTTCCAGGGTCAGTAGCTATATACAGGGACAGTTCCAGGGTCAGTAGCTATATACAGGGTCAGTTCCAGGGTCAGTTCCAGGGTCAGTAGCTATATACAGGGTCAGTTCCAGGATCAGTTCCAGGGTCAGTTTCAGGATCAGTAGCTATATACAGGGTCAGTTTCAGGGTCAGTAGCTATATACAGGGTCAGTTCCAGGGTCAGTTCCAGGGTCAGTTTCAGGATCAGTAGCTATATACAGGGTCAGTTCCAGGGTCAGTAGCTATATACAGGGTCAGTTCCAGGGTCAGTAGCTATATACAGGGTCAGTTCCAGGATCAGTAGCTATATACAGGGTCAGTTCCAGGGTCAGTAGCTATATACAGGGTCAGTTCCAGGGTCAGTAGCTACATACAGGGTCAGTTCCAGGGTCAGTTCCAGGGTCAGTTCCAGGGTCAGTTCCAGGATCAGTAGCTATATACAGGGTCAGTTCCAGGGTCAGTTCCAGGGTCAGTTCCAGGGTCAGTTCCAGGATCAGTAGCTATATACAGGGTCAGTTCCAGGGTCAGTAGCTATATACAGGGTCAGTTCCAGGGTCAGTAGCTACATACAGGGTCAGTTCCAGGGTCAGTTCCAGGGTCAGTTCCAGGGTCAGTTCCAGGATCAGTAGCTATATACAGGGTCAGTTCCAGGGTCAGTTCCAGGGTCAGTTCCAGGGTCAGTTCCAGGATCAGTAGCTATATACAGGGTCAGTTCCAGGATCAGTAGCTATATACAGGGTCAGTTCCAGGGTCAGTAGCTATATACAGGGTCAGTTCCAGGATCAGTAGCTATATACAGGGTCAGTTCCAGGATCAGTTCCAGGGTCAGTTTCAGGATCAGTAGCTATATACAGGGTCAGTTCCAGGATCAGTAGCTATATACAGGGTCAGTTCCAGGATCAGTTCCAGGGTCAGTTTCAGGATCAGTAGCTATATACAGGGTCAGTTCCAGGATCAGTAGCTATATACAGGGTCAGTTCCAGGATCAGTAGCTATATACAGGGTCAGTTCCAGGGTCAGTAGCTATATACAGGGTCAGTTCCAGGGTCAGTAGCTATATACAGGGTCAGTTCCAGGGTCAGTAGCTATATACAGGGTCAGTTCCAGGGTCAGTAGCTATATACAGGGTCAGTTCCAGGATCAGTAGCTACATACAGGGTCAGTTCCAGGGTCAGTAACTATATACAGGGTCAGTTCCAGGGTCAGTAGCTATATACAGTTCCAGGGTCAGTTCCAGGGTCAGTAGCTATATACAGGGTCAGTTCCAGGGTCAGTAGCTATATACAGGGTCAGTTCCAGGGTCAGTAGCTACATACAGGGTCAGTTCCAGGGTCAGTAACTATATACAGGGTCAGTTCCAGGATCAGTAGCTATATACAGGGTCAGTTCCAGGGTCAGTAGCAATACCATATTTCCAATGTGCAGGGATACTGCAGTGATAGAGGTAGATATGTATAGGGGTAAGGTGACTAGGCATCAGGATATATGATCAACAGAGTAGCAGCAGCGTATATGATGTTTGTACTGTATGTGAGTGTGTGCATGTGTGTAGAGTCAGTATGAATATGTTTGCGTGTTATGTGTGGGTGAGCAAATTAAGTGTGTGTGTGTGTGTGTGTGTGTTGGAGTGTCAGTGTGAGTGTGTGTGAGTTAGTGTGTAGAATGTGCACAGAGTGAGTGTGCAAGAATTCTAATAAAATAGAAGGGTCAATGCAGATAGTCCGTGTAGACATTTTGTTAGCTATTTAGCAGTCTTATGGCTTGGGGATAGAAGCTGTTCAGGAGCCTGTTGGTGTCAGACTTGGCCCTCCTGTACCGCTTGCTGTGCGGAAGCAGAGAGAACAGTCAACAGCTTGGGTGGCTGGAGTCTTTAATAATTTTCAGAGCCTTCCTTTCAAACCGCCTGATATAGAGGTCCTGGATGGCAGGGAGCTCGGCCCCAGTGATGTACTGGGCTGTCCACACCACCCTCTGTAGCGCCACGCGCAGTTGACATACCAAGCATTGATGCGGCTAGTCAAGATGCTCTCAATGGTGCAGCTGTAGAACTTTTTGAGGATTTGAGGGCCCATGCCAAATCTTTTCAACCTCCTGAGAGGGAAGAGGCACCGTCGCGCCGTTATTCACGACTGTGTGTGGACCATTTTAAGTCCTTAGTGATTTGGACACCTAGGAACATGAAGTTCTCGACCCGCTTCACTGCAGCCTCGTCGATGTCCTGTATCCAAGGATCAGCTCCTTGGTCTTACTGATGTTGAGGGAGAGGTTATTTTCCTGGCACCCCACTGCCAGGTCACTGACCTTCTCCTTGTAGGCTGTCCCATCGTCAGCGGCCCCACAGCCTTACAAGTGTTGACCTGATTAAAAACATGAATTGCGTCGGCCTCTGAAAAGCGAGATCACCTAGTGTCCTGGGTCAGCGGGGGCCTTCGTGCACAGCTCTGTGTTGTTTTTGTCGAAAGCTTGCATAAAATGCATTGAGTTCGTCTGGTAGAAAGGCATCGTTGGGCAGATCACGGCTGGGTTTTCCTTTGTAATCCGTAGTGGACTGTAGCCCCTGTCACATGTGTTGGCCATCGGAGCATGTTTAATAGGATTTCACCTTGTTCCTATATTGTCCTTTTGCTTGTTTGATGGCTCTGCGGAAGTCATAGCGGGACTTCTTGTACGTGTTTGTGTCCTCAGCCGTAGTTTCAGGGTTAGCTGCGATAGCCCTGTGTACGGTAGCCCTGTCCCTGCTCAGCGCCAACCTCAATGTTACTTCAGGGCTTTTGATTGGGGAAGCAGCGAACCTTCCCAGTGGGGACAATGTCGGTGATGCATTTCCTAATGAAGCCTATGACGGAGGGGGTTATCTCTTCGATGCTATCGGCAGATGCCGGAACATATTCCAGTCAGCGCTAGCAAAGAAGTCTTGTAGCATAGCCTCTGAAACAGAGGACCATTTCTTTACGGAGCGCATCACGGGTACTTCCTGTTTGAGCTCCTGCTTGTAAACAGGAAGCAGGAGAATAGAGACATGATCTGATTTGCCGAAGGGGGTGGGGGTGGGGCATTGTATGCTTGCTTGTGGGTAGAGTAACAGTGATCTAGGACTTTATCGCCAAAAGTGGCAAAGGAGACGTGTTGATTGAAGTTGGGCATTACGTGTCTTAATGATGTGGAATTAGAATCACCGGCAACAAGGAAAGCAGCCTCCGGGTGCATGGTTTCCTGCTTGTTCATAGCCTTGTACAATTTGTTAACTGCCAGCTTGTGGTTTTTATTGTCCTAAGGTGGAATATATACAGCAGTAACAGATGAAAACTCTCTCGGGAGGTAGAAGGGTTGGCATTTGACCATCAGGTATTCCAAGACGGGTGAACAATGGGTCAAGACTTCCACTGCGCTAGAGTCAGCAAACCATTTGCTGTTGATGAAGAGGCATACCCCTCTCCCTCAATTTCCCTGAATCCAATGTCCTCTCTGCTTGGTGGTTGGAGAATCCATTGAGTTGGGTATCTTGTCTGAAAGCCATGTTTCAGAAAAGCTGAGAATATTGCAGTTACAAGAGTCCCGTTGATAGCAAATCCGTGATCGGAGGTCATCCATCTTATTATCAAGAGACTGTACATTGGCCAATAGAATGTCCGGTTTTCCCTTCGCCTTAATCTCGCCAGGGCTCCCCCTCTCCTGCCTTTTTTTTGCCTGCGTTTCCTCTTGGATAGCCTGAAAACTGGGTTGGAATTACACAAAGAGCCCAGGGCAGATGAGTCAAAGTCGAAGTTGAAGCTGGAATTGAGGTTAGTAACTGCCGATCTGATGTTCGAAAGTTCTTGTCGATCATTAAAAAAAGAAAACGCCAAAAAGAAACACATTAAATAGAAAAGTTGGGTCCATACAGTACGCCACCATCTTCCCATGCAGAACTCTGTGAATAGGCACTTGAACACAAAGTCATGATGTCCCAGCCACAACTCTATGATGAGGGGTCAAGGGGTCAACTAAAACATCCCGTCTGTTTCATGTCTGACGTCATAACCAGAGGATCAGTAGACAACTTCCTGGTGGGACTAACTACTGATCTTCATACATGGTTCAGCTTCCTGGTGAGGCTAACTACTGATCTTCATACATGGTTCAGCTTCCTGGTGAGGCTAACTACTGATGTTCATACATGGTTCAGCTTCCTGGTTAGGCTAACTACTGATCTTCATACATGGTTCAGCTTCCTGGTTAGGCTAACTACTGATCTTCATACATGGTTCAGCTTCCTGGTGAGGCTAACTACTGATCTTCATACATGGTTCAGCTTCCTGGTTAGGCTAACTACTGATCTCCATACATGGTTCAGCTTCCTGGTTAAGCTAACTACTGATCTCCATACATGGTTCAGCTTCCTGGTTAGGCTAACTACTGATCTTCATACATGGTTCAGCTTCCTAGTTAGGCTAACTACTGATCTCCATACATGGTTCAGCTTCCTGGTTAGGCTAACTACTGACCTTCATACATGGTTCAGCTTCCTGGTTAGGCTAACTACTGAACTTCATACATGGTTCAGCTTACTGGTTAGGCTAACTACTGATCTCTATACATGGTTCAGCTTCCTGGTTAGGCTAACTACTGACCTTCATACATGGTTCAGCTTCCTGGTTAGGCTAACTACTGATCTCTATACATGGTTCAGCTTCCTGGTTAGGCTAACTACTGACCTTCATACATGGTTCAGCTTCCTGGTTAGGCTAACTACTGACCTTCATACATGGTTCAGCTCCCTGGTTAGGCTAACTACTCATCTCAATACATGGTTCAGACAGTGTCTTGGTAATGCTAACTACCGATCTCCATACATGGTTTAGACAGCTTCCTGGTTAGGCTAACTACCGATCTCCATACATGGTTTAGACAGCTTCCTGGTTAGGCTAACTACCGATCTCCATACATGGTTTAGACAGCTTCCTGGTTAGGCTAACTACCGATCTCCATACATGGTTTAGACAGCTTCCTGGTTAGGCTAACTACCGATCTCCATACATGGTTTAGACAGCTTCCTGGTTAGGCTAACTACCGATCTCCATACATGGTTCAGCTCCCTGGTTAGGCTAACTACTCATCTCAATACATGGTTCAGACAGTGTCTTGGTAATGCTAACTACCGATCTCAATTCATGGTTTAGACAGCTTCCTGGTTAGGCTAACTACCGATCTCCATACATGGTTTAGACAGCTTCCTGGTTAGGCTAACTACCGATCTCCATACATGGTTCAGCTCCCTGGTTAGGCTAACTACTGATCTCAATACATGGTTCAGACAGTGCCTTGGTAATGCTAACTACTGATCTCAATACATGGTTCAGACAGTGTCTTGGTAATGCTAACTACTGATCTCAATACATGGTTCAGACAGTGTCTTGGTAATGCTAACTACTGATCTCAATACATGGTTCAGACAGTGTCTTGGTAATGCTAACTACTGATCTCAATACATGGTTCAGACAGTGTCTTGGTAATGCTAACTACTGATCTCAATACATGGTTCAGCATCGAGGTGGACACTCACACTTCAGCTCAGATCTAACCACTACAGCTATTCCCACATCAACTACTGTAGACCAGGGGTATAGTTTGGACATGAGGAAGAATAACAGATCTAGAAGGAGCCAGTCATCTCCAGGGATGCGGTAGCTATATGTCTGTATTTGTAACATGTGCTTGGGTCGCGTGCAACGCCATACATCCCCTCCATCCTCTGGCCTTTACTCTGATCCCTGGGCTCTATGGACATGCACATTCCACACACACACACACTCACACGTCACACACACGTCACACACACACACGCTAGCATGTGCACGCACACACACATTGCCTGTAGAAACCCAATCTCCTCGTGCCCGAGTGGAGGTACAGGCTTGATTATTAGTGGGACTTGCGAAGCAAACGTCCCATTCTAAATCTTTGTCATACTTCTAATTATATTTTATTGTAACGCTACTCCTCCTATACCGTTTAAGCTAGAAACGTCATGCAAACTTTAAAACGTGCAGATCGGTCTTGAATAGGTTGCTTGTATACAACTTTTTGATATATTTTATACTTTTTAAACTATTAAGCTTTTAGTCCTTCTTTTTGTCCTCCATCCACTTTCAAGGGATTTCCTCAGCATTTTAAAGGGCCCATTGTGACATCATGACTCCCAACATTCTATTCTATTCACTGTAAACAATGTGACTTTTTATACAAATCAGCTACTTTGACCACTTTGCCAACTACATAGACAAAAAGTTAGAGCGTATAAAATCTTCTTCTACTTCTCTGCTATTCTAATCTGAAATCGGAACAAATATATCTTCTACCAATCAAAGCTGTTTTATTAACCACATCAACGACATTCCATTTCCTCTAACTTTTTGAAACAACTGCCGTTTTGACCACTTTTCCAAAGAGTTTGACAAAAAGTTAGAGCGTATGTAATCTTCCTTTACTTCTTTTCAAATCTGTGATCAGAACAGGAAAAATATATATATTCTACCAACTAAGCGTCAAGCTGTTTTCGTAACCCATCACCTGCTGACATTAAAGATGCAGTAAGTCATGTCAGAAGCTAGCAGATTCATTACTTACCAACAACAGCTGCAAATTCCAATAAAACTACATCACGTTTTGAAGTTCACTTTCCTTGCTTTGTCTAACAACACTATCATTAATCTAACAAATACGTTTTGTGGGTCATAGTGCAGTATTAATTTAGTTTCATAGCACGTTTCTCACACTGGCTTTAGCCACGGAGGGAGCAGGCCTGCTAAGGAGCGTTGCCTAGCAACATGTGCCTTGGAGGGAGACAACATCTTCATAGCACAACAAATTTCCACGATTTGTGAATCTGTTCGGACCAAACAGCTAGCACGACAGCTAAAATTGCTTTGAAAAAATATGATGTCAGCTAATAGGGAGAAGTATCTAACAAAATAACTACATTATGGCATTCACTAATCATAAACTATTATATATAATAGAAATGTGGGTACATGGACACAATTCTTACTTACTCTAGCTTGAAGCTAACTTCGCACTGTCATAACTTTGTTGGGTGACACTTCCCTGGTTATCATAGCAAGATTTGGACTCACTATGCATTAATAGCCCTGCTAACTCAGTCTGTTTGAAGTGCCACAATTATTGTTTTCTACAGGTAAGGTCAGAAAAACATTTAAACCAGTACACATGCACGCACCCACAGGAACCAGTTAATAATGTTATTTTAAGTTCCGTTCATTTTTTTCCAGTCCCACAAACAAATCTACAAAGTGCCTATGCAAAACCTTCACTCATCATTCAGAAACGTATTCCAGTGTCTGCTTGCCAGCTGAAAATATTTGCCAGTGTGTGTGCATGTGCAGGCTATCTCCCCTCCCCCTCCGAAGCATAGGCTACTGTAGCCTACTGACAAGCGTGATTCAGAAATGTTTTATTAGAGAAGAATGGATTAACCTTTTCAATGCTAGTTAAGCATACTATAGTTATCACGTTTCACATTGGATTGACTAACTACAAAAAGGTAAGACGTGTTTTTATTTTAATTCTGATATCGCTCTACACACACAAGCTTGTTAGCTAGCTCTGGTCCAACGTTAAGCCAACTCTTCTATGGAGGACATTCAAAGTTCCTCCATAGAAGCCGCTCCTCCGCAGGTATAATTCTGTGGGCTTAATTCAGATAATGCATGTCATAACAACAAGAAGCCCAGTGCTTCAAGCCAAGCCTCCTCCTCCACCCTCGCTCTCTCCGCATCCGCCAAATTCATTGCATCTCACTCACTACACTTGTCTGTCCAATGCATGTACTGTGAATAGCTTACCCGCTCCATAGCAAACTGCTCCATCTGCACTGATTGGTGAAGTAATTTAATGTTGAGCTAAACGTAAAAAAGAAAATGTGACGATTTCAGAGGTTTAAAAAGGAACAGTAAGGATATAAAACCGTCACTCTTTTGGGGTTCGAACCAGTTCAGAACTTTCTTTTGCTGGTCGGAACAGTGCAACGGAACTAACATTTTTTTAAATGATTCTGTTCAGAACAAAATTATTGGAAAATAATTCCGGTTCCAAACCCTGGTTTAAAGGCACTGAACTGATCATCGTCTGTGGCGACTTCAACGAGGATCTGCTGTCCAGGTCGAGCAAGCAAAGCCCATCTTACCGTTGTTTCTCGAGAGATACAAGCTGTTACCACAGAAAATAATACCCTGCTGGATCCAGTGTTAATTTCTTGACCACAAACGGCTGCAGACGGCTATATCGGTCTAGTAATACAGGACTATTAAAGGCCCGGTGCACTACTTTTGTGAATGTTTTATATATTTGTAAAAAAAACATTTTTGTTGTTGATTTTTCAGGGGGTGCTGCAGAACCAAAACCTGAAGAAACTGGGAAAACGGCTTCTACCCCTAAGCCGTAAGACTGCTAAATAGTTAAAGCTGCAATAAGTAACTTTTTGGGCGAGTTATAGATCTGTCATTCTCATTAAAAGCAAGTCTAAGAAGCTGTAGATCTGTTCTATGTCCGCTTCCCGTTCTTAAGTTTCGTTTTTGCGTCTTTTACTTTCGGTTTTGTAGACCAGCTTCAAACAGCTAAAAATACAATCGTTTTGGTTATGGAAAATATATTTCATTTGGATGGTACAATGATTCTCTACACAATGACTGCTTCTTTTGTCACATAAACTGAAATCAGGCAAAACATTTTGCAACCAGGAAATGGCACAGCGATTTTTGCATATTGCACCTTTAAGCAAATAACTACCCGGACTATCTGCATTGACCCCCTTTTCCACTAACTCTTTTGACTCATCACATACGCTGCTGCTACTGATTATTATCTACTGTATCCTGTTGCCTAGTCACTTTACCCCTACCTACTGTATATACATATCTACCTCAATTACCCTGTACCCCATCACCCCTGCACTTGGTACCCATTTACATTTACATTTTAGTCATTTAGCAGACGCTCTTATCCAGAGCGACTTACAGTTAGTGAATACAGCCAAGTTATCGTTACTCATTGTGTATTTATCCCTCGTGTTATTATTTTTAAGCATTTCACTGTTAGTCTACACCTGTTGTTTACGACACCTATAACAAATACATTTCGATTTTTGATTTGATTTGGGGGCAGAGGTGCTCCGAGGGAAGGGGATCCCCCTTTCCGGCCAGTGGGTCCCTCTTCCCACTGATCCCCCTCCAGCCCAGAGAGGACTTCATGAACATCCCTCTGTCGTCCAAATATGTTGTGAAAAAATAAAGTTGTTAATTTATTTCAAACTTCAACAATGCCTCATTGTCTTCTGTACTCTGTTATTACAATAATATGCTGTGGTATTCTAGTAGGAGAGTGGATAAAAGTGTAGTAGTCCGAGTGTAGGTATTTCAGATTAAATGTGTGATCTAACTGCCCCACAACCCAAAGTAATACGGTTGATATAGTAATTATTTTACTACATTTAACTTTGAATATATTTAACTGCTTTGTTTAAGTAAAACTTTTGAAACTTCTTCAAATACCAGAAATGTACATTTAAACAGGTAAAGCAAGTCCCACAATTTTATTTCATGTTAAAATTACATGTGCACACACACACACACACACACACACACACACACGCACACACACACACACACGTGCGCACACACACAGAGACACACAAACAGACACACCTCATGCAGCGGTGCATTAGCGTAGAGTGAGGTTAGGGCTGCACGCGAGGTGGGAGCGTCGCTCATCATTCTGATGGCGTGTCATTCCCAGAGTCAGTCAGACAGGGGACTCCGTTCCCCCTCTGTCATTTCACATCTCAGGGATGAGGGACAGGCACCACCACAGCAGAGACATGACAGCTCCAAACCACACATTCACACACACACACACACACACGCAAGCACACACAAAGACACACAAAAAAATGCACACACACGGCACACATTAACACACACACACACACGGGCACACACACAGAGGGGCACACACACACACACTCACGCACAAACACACACTCTTACACACACATGGTAGAGTGAGAGCAAATTATTTGGAAGTCAGTCAGATGTAGGGGTACAGCAGCGGAAGACAGGAAAAGAGAGGAGGAATGTAAGAGGAGGGAGGCAGCATTAGTGGATTAAAGAGTGGTTCATCTTGAGACTGTCAGGTCAGGTAGCCCTAAGAGGAGGGAGGCAGCATTAGTGGATTAAACAGTGGTTCATCTTGAGACTGTCAGGTCTTGATGATCAGGGCGGGCTGATATTTACCACATTAAAATAACTCCTGTATGCCGTGAGTGTGTGTGTTTGTGTGTGCACACGTGCGTCCATGGCTGGGTGGGTTGTTGCATAGTTGTGTGCATGCATGTGTGTGTGACCTCCCTTTAGGACAAGACATTACTAACTAACTAAGGATAAATGGTGTATTTTATAGTAATTATGATAGCAGAGACATGACTGAAGTAGGATACGTGGTGTATTTTATAGTAATTATGATAAGAGACATGAAGCAGGATCAATTGTGTAATTTATAGTAATTATGATAGCAGAGACATGACTGAAGCAGGATAAATTGTGTATTTATAGTTATTATGATAGCAGAGACATGACTGAAGCAGGATAAATGGTGTATTTTATATAAATTATGATAGTGGAGACATGACTGAAGCAGGATAAATTGTGTATTTTATAGTAATTATGATAGCAGAGACATGACTGAAGCAGGATAAATTGTGAATTTTATAGTAATTATGATAGCAGAGACATGACTGAAGCAGGATAAATTGTGTATTCTATAGTAATTATGATAGCAGAGACATGACTGAAGCAGGATAAATTGTGTATTTTATATTATTATGATAGCAGAGACATGACTGAAGCAGGATAAATTGTGTATTTTATAGTAATTATGATAGCAGAGACATGAATGAAGAAGGATAAATTGTGAATTTTATAGTAATTATGATAGCAGAGACATGACTGAAGCAGGATCAATTGCGTATTTATAGTTATTATGATAGCAGAGACATGACTGAAGCAGGATAAATTGTGTATTCTATAGTTATTATGATAGCAGAGATATGACTGAAGCAGGATAAATTGTGCATTTATAGTAATTATGATAGCAGAGACATGACTGAAGCAGGATAAATTGTGTATTTATAGTGATTATGATAGCAGAGACATGACTGAAGCAGGATAAATGGTGTATTCTATAGTTATTATGATAGCAGAGATATGACTGAAGCAGGATAAATTGTGCATTTATAGTAATTATGACAGTGGAGACATGACTGAAGCAGGATAATTTGTGTATTTTATAGTATTATGATAGAAGAGACATGACTGAAACATGATAAATTGTGTATTCTATAGTTATTATGATAGCAGAGATATGACTGAAGCAGGATAAATGGTGTATTCTATAGTTATTATGATAGCAGAGACATGACTGAAGCAGGATAAATTGTGTATTCTATCGTTATTATGATAGCAGAGACATGACTGAAGCAGGATAAATGGTGAATTTTATAGTAATTATGATAGCAGAGACATGACTGAAGCAGGATAAATGGTGTATTCTATAGTTATTATGATAGCAGAGACATGACTGAAGCAGGATAAATGGTGAATTTTATAGTAATTTTGAGAGTGGAGATATGAATGAAACAGGATAAATGGTGAATTTAATAGTAATTTTGAGAGTGGAGACATGAAGCAAGATAAATGGTGTATTTTATAGTAATTATGATAGTAGAGACATGACTGAAGCAGGATAAATTGTGTATTTATAGTTATTATGATAGTGGAGACATGACTGAAGCAGGATAAATGGTGTATTTTATAGTTCTTATGATAGCAGAGAAATGACTGAAGCAGGATAAATGGTGTATTCTATAGTTGTTATGATAGTGGAGACATGACTGAAGCAGGATAAATTGTGTTTTTTATAGTTATTATGATAGCGGAGACATGACTAAAGCAGGATAAATTGTGTATTTATAGTTATTATGATAGTGGAGACATGACTGAATCAGGATAAATTGTGTATTCTATAGTTATTATGATAGTGGAGACATGACTGAAGCAGGATAAATTGTGTATTTTATAGTAATTATGATAGTGGAGACATGACTGAAGGAGATGTACAGAGCGTTTTAACCAACAGAGCTATCAGCCCACTCACACACACACTCCCTGATACGGAAACTTATTCCGAACCCATGACGGCACACTTCCACTGAACCTAAACAGGACCACAGAAACTCTCTGTGACTTTACACCGGCTGCTGTGTTCCTCTATGTTCCCTCCAACGAGGAGGATGGAGAAAATCGAGAGATGATGAGTGAAGAAAGACAGAGTAAAGTCAGGCAAAAAGACAGCGAGGGAGGGAAGATGGCCAGAGGAGAGGAGGGTTAGGTAGGGGAAAGAAAGGAAAAAGCAGAAAGAGAGAATAAGGTTAAAAGGATAGAAATTATGCTATACCGTAGGACAGTCCATTGTATGTACAGTTGAAGTCGGAAGTGTACATACACCTTAGCCAAATACATTTAAACTCAGTTTTTCACAATTCCTGACATTTAATCCTAATAAAAATTCCCTGTCTTACGTCATTTAGGATCACCACTTTATTTTAAGAATGTGAAATGTCAGAATAATAGCAGAGCGAATGATTTATTTCAGCTTTTATTTCTTTCATCACATTCCTAGTGGGTCAGAAGTTTACATACACTCATTTAGTATTTCGTAGCATTGCCTTTAAATTGTTTAACTTGGGTCAAATGTTTCGTGTAGCCTTCCACAAGCTTCCCACAATAAAAGTTGGGTGAATTTTGGCCCATTCCTCCTGACAGAACTGGTGTAACTGAGTCAGGTTTGTAGGCCTCCTTGCTCGCACATGTTTTTTTCAGTTCTGCCCACAAATGTTCTATAGGATTGAGGTCAGGGCTTTGTGATGCCCACTCCAATACCTTGACTTTGTTGTCCTTAAGCCATTTTGCCTCAACTTTGGAAGTATGCTTGGGGTCATTGTCCATTTGGAAGACCCATTTGCGACCAAGCTTTAACTTCCTGACTGATGTCTTTAGATGTTGCTTCAATATATCCACATAATTTTCCTTCTTCATGATGCCATCTATTTTGTGAAGTGCACCAGTCCCTCCTGCAGCAAAGCACCCCCACAGCACGATGCAAGCAACCCCCTTTTTCCTCCAAACATAACGATGGTCAATATGGCCAAAAAGTAACAATTTTGTTTCATCAGACCAGAGGACATTGCTCCAAAAAGTACGATCTTTGTCCCCATGTGCAGTTGCAAACCGTAGTCTGGCTTTTTTATGGCAGTTTTGGAGCAGTGGCTTCTTCCTTGCTGAGCGGCCTTTCAGGTTATGTCGATATAGAACTTGTTTTACTGTGGATATAGATACTTTTGTACCTTTTTCCTCCAGCATCTTCACAAGGTCCTTTGCTGTTGTTCTGGGATTGATTTGCACTTTTCGCACCAAAGTACGTTCATCTCTAGGAGACAGAACGCATCTCCTTCCTGAGCGATGTGACGGCTGCGTGGTCCCATGGTGTTTAATATTGCGTACTATTGTTTGTACAGATGAACGTGGTACCTTCAGCCCCTGAAATCCAGTTGAATTTTTTGGTGGAATTGTGATACAGTGAATTATATGTGAAATAATCTGTCTGTAAACAATTGTTGGGAAAATTACTTGTGTCATGCACAAAGTAGATGTCCTAACTGACATGCCAAAACTATAGTTTGTTAACAATACATTTGTGGAGTGGTTGAAAAACGAGTTTCCATGATTCCAACCTAAGTGTATGTAAACTTCCGACTTCAACTGTATGAGTATGTGTGATGGCTTTTGGCAGCTGATGGTTGAGACACAGAAAGGCAGCTGCTGGTTGAGACACAGAGAGGCAGCTGATGGTTGAGACACAGAGAGGGAGTTGATGGTTGAGACACAGAGAGGCAGCTGATGGTTGAGACACAGACAGATGCTGGTTGAAACAAAGAGACAGCTGCTGGTTGAGACACAGAGAGGCAGCTGCTGGTTGAGACACAGAGAGGCAGCTGCTGGTTGAGACACAGAGAGGCAGCTGCTGGTTGAGAAACAGAGAGGCAGCTGCTGGTTGAGAAACAGAGAGGCAGCTGCTGGTTGAGAAACAGAGAGACAGCTGCTGGTTGAGAAACAGAGAGGCAGCTGCTGGTTGAGAAACAGAGAGGCAGCTGCTGGTTGAGAAACAGAGAGGCAGCTGCTGGTTGAGAAACAGAGAGGCAGCTGCTGGTTGAGAAACAGAGAGGCAGCTGCTGGTTGAGAAACAGAGAGACAGCTGCTGGTTGAGACACAGAGAGGCAGCTGATGTCTGCGTGTGTGTGTGTGTGTGTGTAAACGCCACGAATGCAAGTATGTGTTTATGGCATATCTACTTACATGAGTTTCTGCTCCACGTGCTCTCTCTCCATCCTGATCCTCTGGAGTTCCACACACACACTCCTCAGCTCCTCCCTGAGCGCTGTGGGAGGGAAAGAGAGAGTGAGAGAGAGATGGAGAGAGATAACTCTACACCCAAACAGGAACGGGGAAAGAGAGGAAGAGAGAGGGAGAGAGAAGGAGAGAGTCATCTATGATGAAACCATCCACCCTGTCTGGCTACCGGAGACAGAGAAAGAAAACAACGGCACGAAAGGGAAACATGAGCGCGCTTCAAAAGAAGAGAGAAGAAGAGCAAGGGGGATAGGGAGAGAGAGAGAGTGAGGGGGGAAATATGAAGGGGGATAGGGAGAGAGAGAGAGTGAGGGGGGAGATATGAAGGGGGATAGGGAGGGAGAGAGAGTGAGGGGTAGATATGAAGGGGGATAGGGAGAGAGAGAGAGTGAGGGGGGAGATATGAAGGGGGATAGGGAGAGAGAGAGTGAGGGGAGATATGAAGGGGGATAGGGAGAGAGAGAGAGTGAGGGGGGAGATATGAAGGGAGATAGGGAGGGAGAGAGAGAGTGAGGGGAAAGATATGAAGGGAGATAGGGAGGGAGAGAGAGAGAGTGAGGGGGAGATATGAAGGGGGATAGGGAGAGAGTGAGGGGGAGATATGAAGGGGATAGGGAGGGAGAGAGAGAGTGAGGGGGGAGATATGAAGGGGGATAGGAAGAGAGAGCAAGTGAGGGGGAGATATGAAGGGGGATAGGGAGAGAGAGAGAGTGAGGGGGGAGATATTAAGGGGGATAGGGAGAGAGAGAGAGATAGAGAGAGAGAGGGGGAGATATGAAGGGGATAGGGAGAGAGAGAGAGTGAGGGGGGAGATATGAAGGGGGATAGGGAGGGAGAGAGAGAGAGTGAGGGGGAGATATGAAGGGGGATAGGAAGAGAGCAAGTGAGGGGGGAGATATGAAGGGGGATAGGGAAAGAGAGAGAGTGAGGGGGGAGATATGAAGGGGGATAGGGAGAGAGAGAGAGGGGGGAGATATGAAGGGGGATAGGTAAAGAGAGAGTGAGGTGGAGATATGAAGGGGGATAGGGAGAGAGAGAGAGTGAGGGGAGATATGAAGGGGGATAGGGAGAGAGAGATTGAGGGGGAGATATGAAGGGGGATAGGGAGAGAGAGAGAGTGAGGGGGGAGATATGAAGGGGGATAGGGAGAGAGAGAGTGAGGGGGAGATATGAAGGGAGATAGGGAGAGAGAGAGAGTGAGGGGAGATATGAAGGGAGGTAGGGAGAGAGAGAGAGTGAGAGTGAGGGGGGAGATATGAAGGGGGATAGGGAGAGAGAGAGTGAGGGGGAAGATATGAAGGGGGATGGGGAGAGAGAGAGTGAGGGGGAGATATGAAGGGGATAGGGAGAGAGAGAGAGTGAGGGGGGAGATATGAAGGGGGATAGAGAGAGAGAGAGAGTGAGGGGGAAGATATGAAGGGGGATAGGGAGAGAGAGAGTGGGTGGGGAGATATGAAGGGGGATAGGGAGAGAGAGAGAGTGAGAGGGGAGATATGAAGGGGGATAGGGAGAGAGAGAGAGAGAGAGTGAGGGGGGAGATATGAAGGGAAAAAAATATGTATTCACTAACTGTAAGTCGCTCTGGATAAGAGCGTCTGCTAAATGACTAAAATGTAAAATGTAAAAATGTGTGCAACAAGGAGTGGTAATTGACCCTTTGCTAAACCCCGCCCCCCTCTTCAGCTAGTAAGGCAACTGGGGTTTTGAACTGTAGCAGAGAGGAATAGCCGCGTCCCCTCATTGGCTAGAGTGGTGCCACCTGATCTCGCCTCCTCCCACCTGCCTTCCATCTTTGAGGACATGCATTTCCATCGTTAGAGCGGTAACTCGACTTGTCAATATAATAGCTCACATTTGACTGTAGTGACTAGGGACTCTGGTGTAGGATTACATTACATAAATACTGCCATTTGAGGCTGGAATGTCTGTTGTAGGCCACCTTAGTCACTATCCGCTTCCGTATCCCCCTCCACATGACCACCCCCAACTAAACCCCACTGGATTAAGGGGGCGGCACCGGACTAAGGGGCAGCACCGGACTAAGGGGCAGCCCTGGACTAAGGGGCCGCACCGGGCTAAGGGACAGTACCTGACTAGCTGGCTCTGGCGGATCCTGGCTGGACGGCTCTGGCGGATCCTGGCTGGACGGCTCTGGCGGATCCTGGCTGGACGGCTCTGGCGGATCCTGGCTGGCGGAAGGCTCTGGCTGATCCTGTCTGGCAGAAGGCTCTGGCTGATCCTGTCTGGCAGAAGGCTCTGGCTGATCCTGTCTGGCAGAAGGCTCTGGCTGATCCTGTCTGGCAGAAGGCTCTGGCTGATCCTGTCTGGCAGAAGGCTCTGGCTGATCCTGTCTGGCAGAAGGCTCTGGCTGATCCTGTCTGGGCGGAAGGCTCTGGCTGCTCCTGTCTGGCGGAAGGCTCTGGCTGATCCCTGTCTGGCGGAAGGCTCTGGCTGCTCCTGTCTGGCGGAGAGCTCTAGCGGCTCCGGTCTGGCGGACGGCTCTGAAGGCTCATGGCAGACGGGCGGCTTTGCAGGCTCAGGTACCGACGGGCAGCTCCTGCGGCGCTTGGCAGACGGACAGTTCAGACGGCGTTGGGCAGACGGGCAGTTCAGGCGCCGTTGGGCAGACGGGCAGTTCAGACGGGCGTTGGGCAGACGGACAGTTCAGGCCCCGTTGGGCAGACGGCAGACTCTGGCCGTCTGAGGCGCACCGTAGACTTGAGTGCGGGTGGCCGGAACAGGCCGGACCGGGCTGGCGACGCGCACCGTGAGTCTTGGTGCGGGTGGCAGGAACAGGCCGGGTCGGGCTGGCGACGCGCACCGTAGTCTTGGTGCGGGTGGCAGGAACAGGCCGGACCGGGTGGCGACGCGCACCGTAGACTTGGTGCGGGTGGCAGGAACAGGCCGGGTCGGGCTGGCGACGCGCACCGTAAGTCTTGGTGCGGGTGGCAGGAACAGGCCGGACCGGGCTGGCGACGCGCACCGTAGACTTGGTGCGGGTGGCAGGAACAGGCCGGGTCGGGCTGGCGACGCGACCGTAGTCTTGGTGCGGGTGGCCGAACAGGCCGACCGGGCTGGCGACGCGCACCGTAGACTTGGTGCGGGTGGCAGGAACAGGCCGGACCGGGCTGGCGACGCGCACCGTAGACTTGGTGCGGTGGCCGGAACAGGCCGGACCGGGCTGGCGACGCGCACCGTAGACTTGGTGCGGGTGGCAGGAACAAGCCGGGTCGGGCTGGCGACGCGCACCGTAGACTTGGTCGCGGGTGGCAGGAACAGGCCGGACCGGGCTGTGGAGACGGACAGGAGGCCTGGAGGAACAGCGGCCACCACCCGTCCTGGCTGAATGCCTACCCTACACACTCTGTGTGAGGCATCAGCACAGGACGTACAGGGCGGTGTACCCCTGGCCTGGTGGCCTCCTGGATACTCCCCTTTTCTCCTCCGTCCAGCCCCGTCGTCCATGCCGTGTGCCCCCCTAAAAATTTTCTGGGGTTGACTCACGACCCTCCGACGATGGCTCTGCTGCCGCCGTTGCTCCTCTCTCGCCAGGGCCTTGATCCTTCCCCAAGGTCCCTTGCCTCCCGAGCATGTCCTCCCAGGACCACGATGTGCCCACCTGACATGCAAATCTAAAAAAATGTAATTCGCTCATCGGAGGGCCCGTCACCGCTTGCTTCAAACGAAGCACAGCACTGGAAATCTGTCTGCATCCACAGAAACTAGTCCCATCGTTCTATGACAAACACAGATGGTTTTATATCGAATTCAATAGACGAAAACAGAGAGAGAGAGGAAGAGAGACTGACACAGATGGACTGCCAGTCCCTTCATGTTTTGGCTGTATATGTAGCCTAATATTAAACACAGCTAATTGGGCAGGGGGGAACAAATGACATGCACTATAATTTACAAGGTATTACAAGCCAATGAGTAATCTATAAGAAAGAGAGTTCCAAACCTCTCTGCCAGCTAGTTTTCTGTTTTCCCATCCCCACTCAGACCACTACCAGACAGTTATTATTATTATTATTAACCTTTATTTAAACAGGGAGTCACATTGAGATAAAACTATTTTACAAGAGAGCCCTTGTATACGTTTACAAATAAAAACCCAATACATAAATAAAACCCAACAGTCCTACAAATCACACTATAGTAAAACACATAATAAACAATATTAAATATATTTAAGAAAAACAAATCGCATTCTGTAACATAAAAGTCTCCCATCAATAATTTAAAATGCCTGAAAGGCACCAGAATATCTAATTGCAAGGAATTCTGCATATTGTCCCACACATAAGGGGCAAAAAAAAACTAAAAGCAGATTTTCCCAATTCTGTGGAGACCATAGGGATCTCCAGAGTTATCCATCCCTGAGAACGGGTTTGGTAATTTGTACGTCTAAAATGAAGTAACGCACAGAGGACGTTTCTGCAAGACTACTTTGTAAATAAATAAAAGAGAGTGCAGCTCTCTTCTTACAGACAGAGAGGTCCAGAATACAATGATGAGTCTTAAAACCATCCCCAGTGATAAAACGTATTGCTGAATGTCCAATGGTTTCAAAACAGAGGCTGCCGCGTGCATATAAATAATGTCACCATAGTCTCTTACAGGGAGAAGCCTTGTTAATAATGTCACCATAGTCTATTACAGGGAGAAGCCTTGTTAGTAATGTCACCATAGTCTCTTACAGGGAGAAGCCTTGTTAATAATGTCAGCATAGTCTATTACAGGGAGAAGCCTTGTTTCAACAATCTTCCTTCTATTTTCAGAACTGAGGCAGGATTTATTTCTATGTAAAAAAAAAAAAAATCATAGATCTCAGCTTCTTTGTCAAGTTTTCAATGTTTGTTTCAAAAGACAACTTGTCATCAATCCAGATACCCAAGTACTTATATTGAGAAACTTGCTCAATTTGGGCTCCATTTGGAGTGCAAATACGCAAGTCCTCAGGTTCAACATTACGAGACCTAGAAAACAGCATAAACTTGGTTTTATTTGCATTTAACACTAATTTAAGATCAGTAAGTGATTTTTGGATTGAGTCAACATCATGCTGAAGGTGGCCTGCTGCACTGAAGAGGCGCAGGAATAAAGAACTGTGTCATCTGTGTAGAGATGAATGTTACAGGTGTTAACAGTATTTCAAATGTCATTTATATACAATGTGAACAACAATGGCCCCAAAATCGAACCCTGGGGTACCCCTATAAGTACTTCGAGAAATTCGGATTTAACCCGGTCTATCATAATAGCCTGGGTTCTGTCACTAAGATCATTCTGAAACCACAAACAGGCATCAGTGCCAAGGCCGAACACAGACAACTTACTCAATAAGATAGAGTGATCAACTGTATCAAAAACGTTGGACAAATCTATAAATAGGGCAGCACAATTCATCTTAACATCCAAAGCATTGAAAATATAATTTACAACGGACGTGGTTGCAGTGATAGTACAGTGCCCAGGTCTAAACCCTGATCGATGTCCATTCAAAATACAGTTCACAGATAAAAAAGAACGAAGTTGCACATTCACCAAGGATTCCAGAATCGTAGCTAGACAAGAAAGCCTTGATATGGGACAATAGTTATCAAGATCACAACAATCACCTCCCTGATCTTAAGATGAATACACTAATGTAAGGTTAATAGTGTCTGCTAACTGAATAAAATGTTGAAAAATATATATACAGTGCTTTGCAAAAGTATTCATCCCCCTTGGCATTTTTCCTATTTTGTTGCATTACAACCTGTAATTTAAATTGATTTTTATTTGGATTTCATGTAATGGACATACACAAAATAGTCAAAATTGGTGAAGTGAAATGAAAAAAATAACTTAAAATAAAAATTAAAAAATAACTGAAAAGTGGTGTGTGCATACAGTGAGGGAAAAAAAGTATTTGATCCCCTATTTGATCCCCTGTATGTTTGCCCATTGACAAAGACATGATAAGTCTATAATTTTAATGGTAGGTTTATTTGAACAGTGAGAGACAGAATAACAACAAAAAAATCCAGAAAAACGCATGTCAAAAATGTTATAAATTGATTTGCATTTTAATGAGGGAAATAAGTATTTGACCCCTCTGTAAAACATGACTTAGTACTTGGTGGCAAAACCCTTGTTGGCAATCACAGAGGTCAGACGTTTCTTGTAGTTGGCCACCAGGTTTGCACACATCTCAGGAGGGATTTTGTCCCACTCCTCTTTGCAGATCTTCTCCAAGTCATTAAGGTTTTGAGCCTGACGTTTGGCAACTCGAACCTTCAGCTCCCTCCACAGATTTTCTATGGGATTAAGGTCTGGAGACTGGCTAGGCCACTCCAGGACCTTCATGTGCTTCTTCTTGAGCCACTCCTTTGTTGCCTTGGCCGTGTGTTTTGGGTCATTGTCATGCTGGAATACCCATCCACGACCCATTTTCAATGCACTGGCTGAGGGAAGGAGGTTCTCACCCAAGATTTGACATTTACATTTACATTTTAGTCATTTAGCAGACGCTCTTATCCAGAGCGACTTACAGTTAGTGAATACATATTTTTTTTTTTTATACTGTCCCCCCGTGGGAATCGAACCCACAACCCTGGCGTTGCAAACGCCATGCTCTATCAACTGAGCTACATCCCTGCCGGCCATTCCCTCCCCTACCCTGGACGACGCTGGGCCAATTGTGCGCCGCCCATGAGTCTCCCGGTCACGGCCGGCTGCGACAGAGCCTGGATTCGAACCAGGATCTAGTGGCACAGTTAGCACTGCGATGCAGTGCCTTAGACCACTGCGCCACTCGGTACATGGCCCCGTCCATCGTCCCTTTGATGCGGTGAAGTTGTCCTGTCCCCTTAGCAGAAAAACACCCCCAAAGCATAATGTTTCCACCTCCATGTTTGATGGTGGGGATGGTGTTCTTGGGGTCATAGGCAGCATTCCTCCTCCTCCAAACACGGCAAGTTGAGTTGACGCCAAAGAGCTCGATTTTGGTCTCATCTGACCACAACACTTTCACACAGTTCTCCTCTGAATCATTCAGATGTTCATTGGCAAACTTCAGACGGGCCTGTATATGTGCTTTCTTGAGCAGGGGGACCTTGCGGGCGCTGCAGGATTTCAGTCCTTCACGGCGTCGTGTGTTACCAATTGTTTTCTTGGTGACTATGGTCCCAGCTGCCTTGAGATCATTGACAAGATCCTCCCGTGTAGTTCTGGGCTGATTCCTCACCGTTCTCATGATCATTGCAACTCCACGAGGCGAGATCTTGCATGGAGTCCCAGGCCGAGGGAGATTGACAGTTATTTTGTGTTTCTTCCATTTGCGAATAATTGCACCAACTGTTGCCACCTTCTCACCAAGCTGCTTGGCGGTGGTCTTGTAGCCCATTCCAGCCTTGTGTAGGTCTACAATCTTGTCCCTGTCATCCTTGGAGAGCTCTTTGGTCTTGGCCATGGTGGAGAGTTTGGAATCTGATTGATTGCTTCTGTGGACAGGTGTCTTTTATACAGGTAACAAGCTGAGATTAGGAGCACTCCCTTTAAGAGTGTGCTCCTAATCTCAGCTCGTTACCTGTATAAAAGACACCTGGGAGCAAGAAATCTTTCTGATTGAGAGGGGGTCAAATACTTATTTCCCTCATTAAAATGCAAATCAATTTATAACATTTTTGACATGCGTTTATCTGGATTTTGTTGTTGTTATTCTGTCTCTCACTGTTCAAATAAACCTACCATTAAAATTATAGACTGATCATTTCTTTGTCAGTGGTTAAACATACAAAATCAGCAGGGGATCAAATACTTTTTTCCCTCACTGTATGTATTCACCCCCTTTGCTATGAAGCTCCTAAATAAGATCTGGTGCAACCAATTACCTTCAGAAGTCAAATAATTAGTTAAATAAAGTCCACCTGTGTGCAATCTAAGTGTCACATGATCTGTCACATGATCTCAGTATATATACACCTGTTCTGAAAGGCCCCAGAGTCTGCAACACCAGTAAGTAAGGGGCACCACCAAGCAAGCGGCACCATGAAGACCAAGGAGCTCTCCAAACAGGTCAGGGACAAAGTTGTGGAGAAGTAGAGATCAGGGTTGGGTTATAACAAAAATATCAGAAACTTTGAACATCCCACGGAGCACCATTAAATCCATTATTAAAAAATGGAAAGAATATGGCACCACAACAAACCTGCCAAGAGAGGGCCGCCCACTAAAACTCACAGACCAGGCAAGGAGGGCATTAATCAGAGAGGCAACAAAGAGACCAAAGATAACCCTGAAGGAGCTGCAAAGCTCTACAGCGGAGATTGGAGTATCTGTCCATAGGACCACTTTAAGCCGTACACTCCACAGAGCTGGGCTTTAAGGAAGAGTGGCCAGAAAAAAAACATTGCTTAAAGAAAAAAATACGAAAACACGTTTGGTGTTCGCCAAAAGGCATGTGGGAGACTCCCCAAACATATGGAAGAAGGTACTCTGGTCAGATGAGACTAAAATTGAGCTTTTTGGCCATCAAGGAAAACGCTATGTCTGGCGCAAACCCAACACCTCTCATACTGAATGGCGCCGGAGAAGATGGCTGCCGTTTTACAGCCCTCTAACCAATTATACTATTATGTGTGTTTTTTCACGTTATTTGTAATTTATTCAGTACATAATGTTTCTGCCATCGTTTCTTATAACCAAAAAGAGCTTCTGGATATAAGGACAGCGATTACTCACCTCGTATTGGACGAAGATTTTTTCTTCAACGAGTCGGAACACAAAGGATATCCTACAGACACCTGACAAGGCCCAAATCCCCGTCATTCGCAGGAGAAAGAGACTGAGATATTGTGGACGTAGGTCGGGGTGCCTTGTAAGGATCCGACGGCGAGCAAGTAAACTGCCTCTTCCATCAATCCTATTAGCCAATGTTCAATCATTTGAAAATAAATTAGATGACCTAATATTACAGTTATCCTACCAACGGGACATTAAATAATATCTTATGTTTCACCGAGTCGTAGCTGAACGACGACATGGACAACATACAGCTGACGGGATATACGCTACATCGGCAGGATAGAACGGCTGACTCCGGTAAGACAAGGGGTGGCAGTCTGTGTATATTTGTAAACAACAGCTGGTGCACTCAAGGTTTTGCTCGCCTGAGGTAGAGTATCTTATGATAAGCTGTAGACCTCACTATTTACCAAGAGAGTTTCCATCTATATTTTTCACAGCTGTCTATTTACCACCACAAACCAATGCTGGCATTAAGATTGCACTCAATGAGCTGTATAAGGCCATAAGTGAACAGGAAAACGCTCATCCAGATGCAGCGCTCCTAGTGGCGGGGGACTTTAATGCAGGAAAACTTAAATCCGTTCTACCAGCATGTTAAATGTGCAACCTGAGGCAAAAAAAAAATTGGACCACCTTTACTCCACACACAGAGACGCAACCCTCCTGATTCCTGCTTATAAGCAAAAACTAAAGCAGGAAGCACCAGTGACTCGGTTAATAAAAAAGTGGTCAGATGACGCAGATGCTAAGCTACAGGAATGTTTTGCTAGCACAGACTGGAACATGTTCTGGGATTCTTCAGATAGCATTGAGGAGTACACCACATCAGTCACTGGCTTCATCAATAAGTGCATCGATGACGTTGTCCCCACAGTGACCGTACGTACATACCCCAACCAGAAGCCATGGATTACAGGCAACATCTGCACTGAGCTAAAGGGTAGAGCTGCCGCTTTCAAGGAGTGGGACTCTAACCCAGACGCTTATAAGAAATCCCGCTATGCCCTCCGACGAACCATCAAACAGGCAAAGAGTCAATACAGGACTAAGATTGAATCGTACTACACCGGCTTTGACGCTTCACTTCTATGCTCACTTCGAGGCAAACAACACTGAAGCATGCATGAGAGCACCAGCTGTTCCGGATGACTATGTGATCACGCTCTCTGTAGCCGATGTGAGTAAGACTTTTAAGCAGGTCAACATTCACAAGGCCGCAGGGCCAGACGGATTACCAGGACGTGTACTCTGAGCATGTGCTGACCAACTGGCAAGTGTCTTCACTGACATTTTCAACATGTCCCTGACTGAGTCTGTAATACCAACATCTTTCAAGCAGACCACCATAGTCCCCGTGCCCAAGGACACTAAGATAACCTGCCTAAATGACTACCGACCCGTAGCACTGACGTCTGTAGCCATGAAGTGCTTTGAAAGGCTGGTCATGGCTCACATCAACACCATTATCCCAGAAACCCTAGACCCACTCCAATTTGCATACCGCCCCAACAGATCCACAGATGATGCAATCTCTATTGTACTCCACACTGCCCTTTCCCACCTGGACAAGAGGAACACCTACGTGAGAATGCTATTCATTGACTACAGCTCAGCGTTCAACACCATAGTGCCCTCAAAGCTCATCACTAAGCTAAGGATCCTGGGACTAAACACCTCCCTCTGCAACTGGATCCTGGACTTCCTGACAGGCCGCCCCCCAGGTGGTAAGGGTAGGTAACAACACATCTGCCACGCTGATCCTCAACACGGGAGCCCCTCAGGGGTGCGTGCTCAGTCCCCTCCTGTACTCCCTGTTCACCCATGACTGCATGGCCAGGCACGACTCCAACACCATCATTAAGTTTGCCGACAACACAACATTGGTAGGCCTGATCACCGACAACGATGAGACAGCCTATAGCGAGGAGGTCAGAGACCTGGCCGTGTGGTGCCAGGATAACAACCTCTCTCTCAACGTGACCAAGACAAAGGAGATGATTGTGGACTACAGGAAAAAAAGAGGACTGAGCACGCCCCCATTCTCATCGACGGGGCTGTAGTGGAGCAGGTTGAGAACTTCAAGTTCATTGGTGTCCACATCACCAACAAACTATCATGGTCCAAACACACCAAGACAGTCGTGAAGAGGGCACGACAAAGCCTATTCCCCCTCAGGAGACTGAAAAGATTTGGCATGGGTCCTCAGATCCGCAAAAAGTTATACAGCTGCAACATCAAGAGCATCCTGACTGGTTGCATCACCGCCTGGTATGGCAACTGCTCGGCCTCCGACCGCAAGGCACTACAGAGGGTAATGCGTACGGCCCAGTACATCACTGGGGCCAAGCTTCCTGCCATCCAGGACCTCTATACCAGGCGGTGTCAGAGGAAGGCCCTCAAAATTGTCAAAGACTCCAGCCACCCTAGTCCAGCCACCCTAGTCATAGACTGTTCTCTCTGCTACCGCACGGCAAGCGGTAACGGAGCGCCAAGTCTAGGTCCAAAAGGCTTCTCAACAGCTTCTACCCCCAAGCCATAAGACTCCTGAACAGCTAATCATGGCTACCCAGACTATTTACACTGCCCCCCCACTCCCACCCCATCTTTTTACGTGCTGCTACTCTGTTAATTATTTATGCATAGTCACTTTAACTCTACCCACATGCACATATTACCTCAACTACCTCAACTAGCCGGTGCCCCCGCACATTGACTCTGCACCGTTACCCCCCTGTATATAGCCTCCCTACTGTTATTTTATTTTACTATTTTTTTCTCAACACTTTTTTGTTGTGGTTATTTTATTTTACTTCTTTATTAAAAAATAAATACATTGTTGGTTAAGGGCTGTTAAGTAAGCATTTCACGGTAATGTCTATACCTGTTGTATTCGGCGCATGTGGCAAATAAAATTTGATTTGATTTGATCACCCCGAGAACACCATCCCCACAGGGACTGGGAAACTGGTCAGTTACAGTAGCCACTAGCCAGGGACAGTAAAAGGGAGCTGGTCAGAATTGAAGGAATGATGGATGGCGCTAAATACAGTGAAATTCTTGAGGGAAACCTGTTTCAGTCCTCCAGAGATTTGAGACTGGGACGGAGGTTCACCTTCCAGCAGGACAATGACCCTAAGCATACTGCTAAAGCAACACTCGAGTGGTTTAAGGGGAAACATTTAAATGTCTTGGAATGGCCTAGTCAAAGCCCAGACCTCAATCCAATTGAGAATCTGTGGTATTACTTAAAGATTTCTGTACACCAGCGGAACCCATCCAACTTGAAGGAAATGGAGCAGTTTTACCTTGAAGAATGGGCAGAAATCCCAGTGGCTAGATGTGCCAAGCTTATAGAGACATACCCCAAGAGACTTGCAGCTGTAATTGCTGAAAAAGGTGGCTCTACAAAGTATTGACTTTGGGGGGGTGAATAGTTATGCACGCTCAAGTTTTCTGTTTTTTTTTTGTCTTATTTCTTGTTTGTTTCACAAACAAAATTATTTCGCATCTTCAAAGTGGTAGGCATGTTGTGTAAATCAAATGATACAAACCCCCAAAAAATCAATTTAAATTCCAGGTTGTAAGGCAACAAAATATGAAAAATGCCAAGGGGGGCGAATACTTTTGGAAGCCACTGTATAAGTCAAGAATTGTCCTGTGGGCTATAGTGAGAGCACGGTGGAGCGATCGTTCTGTTTGGAGCGATAGGTTACACGGGCACTAGTGGTGTAGAGTGCTTTCAACTGCTCCAGCAATGTCAGGCTGACATTCTCCCTACCTCCCGCCGACTCTGTCTCTTTCTCTCCCTCAGCACAGAAAGAGGAGTGTAGGAGGTCTGTGCAGCAAAACACTGATAATTGCTTCTTGGTCACTCTGACCCGACTGGGCCAGGTGGAAAGCAGGACACACACACACACACACACAGTTAAACACACAGCAGGTCTTGACATTAACTTTAGTTGGACTGATATTTTACTTGTTCAAAAGCTCAAGTCACTAGTCACTTGTCTCAAAATACAACACTGCCCATTTACAGCTCTCCTGGAGGATGGTTGGCCACCGTTGGTAGCCTATAAAATATTGCAACATTACAATTACAACCAAATACTTTTTATGTCTTTATAAAATAATTCCCTCCAGGGCTTAACATTAAGGGGGGTCTCATTGTCCCTGGCACAATATAAAATATGTCTACGGTTCAAAACAGACTCATACAACCACTGCAAATGAAAACATTTTTAAAAAGCAATGAGGCTGATGCAACAGATCAAAAATGTTCATAAAGTTTTATTTCTTCCTATTAAAAACTCAAACAATGCACACATGGCTGTAGGCTGTGCTCACACGTTACAACATGTAATTAGCTGGAAAACACCATTCTCAAAAAGTGCACTGCACGTGCGAGCGGAGATGAAAATATCTGTTAAGATGTTAAGAGATCTAGAGATGCATCAACTATCATGGGTTTACTATTGTGACTAGGATTATGCCTTTGGCTGCTGGACAATAAAATAAAGTTGATTTGCTGCATAAAATGACATAAAACATCCAGGTTTTAAACAATTCAGTTTATGGTTAAATAAATAGTCTCCGCTCAGATTCAAGGTGGGTGATATGTGGTGCGCAACAGGCACTGTCCTTCACTCTCCGGTCTTGTGACCATTTAATCTGAACGAACCGTGCCTCGAGTATGTCGACAGAATCAAGCATTTAGACGTTAATGTTCATTACTCTTCATTATAGTTTTCAAACATGACTGGCATTTAGCCTATATTTATGTAATTAAAAGTCTTATTAAAGTTTGGCTACATTTTCTGGCGTCTCCTTTATGTCAGCATCGGTTTGGACATGAGGCTGTAGCCAATATGTATTTCACCTGCACTTTGACATGTAGGCTTTCTTATTTATGTAAGCCTAAATGAAAAATTGATTAGAATATTATTAATGTCGAGCCCTGCAGAGACACACACACACACACACACACACACACACACACACACACACACACACACACACACACACACAGGGCTGCAGGATGCTGCAGGGTGAAATAAGATTCCCCCTCACAATCTTGCCCAATCATCTGGCTGTCTTTCTGCAGCACCAGCGAGTCTTTACTTGTGAGATTACAATATGAGGCTCTCCTTCCTCTCTCCTTCCTCTCTCCTTCCTCCTTTTCTTCACTCTCCCTTTGCTTCCTTTAAGTACAGCATCAAGGTCACAAGCGCTGAGTGGATTTTTCTTGGCCCGCTGACAAGGGCAACACACACACACACACACACACACACACACACAAACATAAACAAACATACAGTATGACACATGGCACACAGCACCTGACAAAAAGAGACGTAACACACTCGCACCTTGGGGTTCTACAGAATTTGCATATTAGTCGACATATGGCGGTAGGGTGACTGGCTACCCAACCACATCGCTCCGGCCAAACGCCATGCCCACTAGCATTTCTTCTCCATGATGATGGATAGAGAGTGGAATTCAATTCAGTATGAGTCGTCAGGCTAGCTTTTTACTGTGCTACTGTAAATCCAACATTTGTATTCACATACAGTCCTCTGTGGACCTCATAAATCCACATCTCTCACTCTAGACACAACCTCTGCATTCTTACAGCAAGATGGATTCAACTTGTGAACTATTTTCTCCTCAGGGTGAGGCTTGTGAGACTTGAGAATGTATGGAACCATGAACAAATCCACCTTTCAATCAGGCATTTAGATTTACACTTCATCATAACCACATTCTATTGTCACTCACACATATCCATCTCTCCAAGAGACGCTTCTACCACAACTCAACGATCAAAAACAAAATAGTTTCTGTGTGTGTTCTCAGACGTGTGAGAACATTTCAGTGTATTTTACAACCGCCTGCAAACACAGACAATATCAGCAACAGAGAAAAATCTCTCATCTGAGAGAGAGAGAGAGAGAGAGGAAGGGGGAGAGAGAGAGAGGAAGGGGGAGAGAGAGAGGAAGGGGGAGAGAGAGAGAGGAAGGGGGAGAGAAAGAAAGAGAGAGGAAGGGGGAGAGAGAGAGGAAGGGGGGTGAAGGAGAGAGAGAGGAAGGGGGAAAGAGAAAGAGAGAGGAAGGGGGAGAGAGAGAGAGGAAGGGAGAGAGAGAGAGAGAGAGAGAGAGAGAGAGAGAGGGGGAAGGGGGGAGAGAGAGAGGAAGGGGAGGGAGAGCAAGAGAGAGAGAGAGAGAGAGGAAGGGGGAGAGAGAGAGAGGAAGGGAGAGAGCGAGAGAGAGAGAGGAAGGGGGAGAGAGAGAGGAAGGGAGAGAGCGAGAGAGAGAGAGAGGAAGGGGGGAGAGAGAGAGAGGAAGGGAGAGAGCGAGAGAGAGGAAGGGGGAGAGTATCCTGAACAGTTATAAATGATCTCACTATTCTTCTATTTTTGTATTATAAACTTCTTCCTCTACCTCCCTCTCTTCCCCCTCTCTTCCCCTACCTCTCTCTTCCCCTCCCTCTCTTCCCCCTCTCTCTTCCCCTCCCTCTCTTCTCCTCCCTCTCTTCCCCCTCTCTCTTCCCCTCCCTCTCTCTTCCCCCTCTCTCTACCTCCCCCTCTTCCCCCTCTCTCTTCCCCTCCCTCTCTTCTCCTTCTTCTCTTCCCCCTCTCTCTTCCCCTCCCTCTCTTCCCCTCCCTCTCTCTTCCCCCTCTCTCTACCTCCCCCTCTTCCCCCTCTCCTTCCTCTCTCTTCCTCTCTCTTCCCCCTCTCTCTTCCCCTCTCTCTTCCCCCCTCTCTTCCCCTCCCTCTCTTCCCCCTCTCTCTTCCCCCTCTCTCTTCCCCTCCCTCTCTTCCCCCTCTCTCTTCCCCTCCCTCTCTCTTCCCCTCCCTCTCTTCTCCTCCCTCTCTTCCCCCTCTCTCTTCCCCTCCCTCTCTTCCCCCTCTCTCTTCCCCTCCCTCTCTTCCCCTCCCTCTCTCTTCCCCCTCTCTCTACCTCCCCCCTCTTCCCCTCTCTCTTCCCCTCCCTCTCTTCCCTCCCTCTCTCTACCTCCCCCTCTCCCCCTCCCTCTCTCTTCCCCCTCTCTCTACCTCCCCCTCTTCCCCCTCTCTCTACCTCCCTCTCTTCTCCTCCCTCTCTCTTCCTCCTTCTCTCTTCCCCCTCTCTCTTCTCCCTCTCGCTACCTCCCTCTCTTCCAACTCTCTCTTCCCCCTCTCTCTACCTCCCTCTCTTCCAACTCTCTCTTCCCCCTCTCTCTACCTGCCTCTCTTCCAACTCTCTCTACCTCCCTTTCTGTATTCTTCCACACTCGTTCAGGCACCCCCCTCTTCCTCCCTCTCTCAGTAACAACAAAAAGCTGACAGACAGGTAGCTGAGTTTAATCGCAGGCTAACGCCCATATCAGTTTGGAGTCACTCGCAGGTGACTGTCAGGGTGTGTTTGTGTGTGTCTTTGTCTTTGTCACTCAGAGCCCTGTTTCAGAAGTGTGTGAATCTTGCATTGCAGGTATGTTGTTTAGTGTTTGAACTTTAACCATCATCTTCCCTTTCTCTTCCATATCCAAAGTGTGTGTTTACTTTGTGTGTAGTGTGTATGTTTGTGTGTGTGTGTGCTTGTGTGTGTTGGTCGGTGATGCAGCTGCCCTGATGCTAACGTCATTGAAGACACACAAACATAAAGGCCCATTTGGTAGCTGTGAGGGAGAGCGGGAGGAGGGTGGGGGTTGGAGACACACCCATTAGGTTAACTCTCCCTCAGGCCTTTACTGTAAGTCTGTTAACTAGAACTGGGTGGATAAACACACACACAAACACATACAGTATATATAACCGTTACCCAGCGACGTGAGAGTGATGAGTACATGCTTCCCTCAGAGCTGAACGCAGAGGGAAAGTGTCTTCCAGCGCTAAAATAATATTTATTCCTCCCTTTCTTTTCACAGGGTATCTATAATGTCACCCCCCCTTACTCCCTCACTCGCTTCTCTCATTCTGCATGTCTCTTTCTCTCTCTGATCCCTTCCCCATCTCTGTCTCTCTCTCTGTCTCTCTCTCTCTCTCTCTCTCTCTCTCTCTCTCTCTCTCTCTCTCTCTCTCTCTCTCTCTCTCTCTCGCTTTGTCCCTCCTTCCCTTCCTCTAACTCCTGTTCCTCTCTATCTATCTATCTCTCTGTTTCTGCCTGTTTCTGTCTCTCTGTTTCTGCCTGTTTCTGTCTCTCTGTTTCTGCCTGTATCTATCTCTCTGTTTCTGCCTGTTTCTATCTCTCTGTTTCTGCCTGTTTCTGTCTCTCTGTTTCTGCCTGTATCTATCTCTCTGTTTCTGCCTGTATCTATCTCTCTGTTTCTGCCTGTATCTATCTCTCTGTTTCTGCCTGTTTCTATCTCTCTGTTTCTGCCTGTTTCTATCTCTCTGTTTCTGCCTGTATCTATCTCTCTGTTTCTGCCTGTTTCTATCTCTCTGTTTCTGCCTGTTTCTATCTCTCTGTTTCTGCCTGTTTCTATCTCTCTGTTTCTGCCTGTATCTATCTCTCTGTTTCTGCCTGTTTCTATCTCTCTGTTTCTGCCTGTATCTATCTCTCTCTTTCTGCCTGTATCTATCTCTCTGTTTCTGCCTGTTTCTATCTCTCTGTTTCAGCCTGTATCTATCTCTCTGTTTCTGCCTGTTTCTATCTCTCTGTTTCTGGCTGTTTCTATCTCTCTGTTTCTGCCTGTATCTATCTCTCTGTTTCTGCCTGTTTCTATCTCTCTGTTTCTGCCTGTTTCTATCTCTCTGTTTCTGCCTGTTTCTATCTCTCTGTTTCTGCCTGTTTCTATCTCTCTGTTTCTGCCTGTATCTATCTCTCTGTTTCTGCCTGTATCTATCTCTCTGTTTCTGCCTGTATCTATCTCTCTGTTTCTGCCTGTTTCTATCTCTCTGTTTCTATCTCTCTGTTTCTGCCTGTTTCTATCTCTCTGTTTCTGCCTGTTTCTATCTCTCTGTTTCTGCCTCTCTCTATGCCTCTCTGTCACTAGGCCAGGCCCAGACCTGGGCACTGGTCCATTCCTACTGAATGATGAGGCCAGACTGTTTCCTGTAGATATTCTAATCATTGTTGACACTGAAACTACTCTGGTTTCTAATCACTCTCTCTGCAACAATAACATTTACAATTTCTGCCTGTTTTGCTTTTTGCTGAAGCTACTTTTATGTGTGTGTGTGTGTGTAGTTCTTACCTGAGTATGCCTTCCTGCTCCTCTCCAGTAGCTGTGACCTGCAGTCCTCCCAGGCCCCTGTCAGTTGACTGAGGAAACCCTGTATGTCTCTTAGCTCCTGACGAGAGCATCGAAGCAGAGACAGGGTGGCAGTCAGGGTCTCCTGCTGTCCTACACACCTCCCTCTGTAACACACACACACGCGTTTACAATTACAGATTTTTACTTTTATAATATCACTTGCCTAGGCCTTGCTTTTTACAGTCAGAGTGGATTCTAACATCAGACAAGGACTGGTTTCAGGACAGAACAACTACTGGTAGATGAATAAACACACACACACAGGGAGACCGGGAGAGGGAGAGTAACGGGGAGAGGGACAGAGAGAGAAACAGAAAGAGAGACAGAGAGAGGGAGAGAGAGAGAGAGACAGAGAGAGGGACAGAGAGAGGGACAGAGAGGGAGAGGGACAGAGAGAGGGACAGAGAAGGAGAGAGACAGAGAGAGGGAGAGAGACAGAGAGAGGGACAGAGAGAGAGACAGAGAGCCTTAAACCAAGGCTCAGATATGATAAGCTTCACACTACAGCAACTTTCTCACTTCATCCCTCTCCCCCTTTCTCTTTCTGTCTTTCTCACTCTCTCTCTCTCTCTCTCAAAGAAACCTGCAGATCAGACGTCTGCGATAGAGAGAAGCACTTTAGGCGACATTAAAAACGAACTGTACATTCACACACACACACGCTCAGTCACTTACACACACGCTCAGTCACTTACACACACACGCTCAGTAATGCGGGGCAGTGACGTGGATAACTAGAGCGCAGAATAGAACATTCTGTTATTCCAAGAAGGGTTTTGACAGAACGCTGGGTTAGAGCACACTGAACTCATTCAGAAAAAAAGGCTAAAAGCCGTAATCTTTGTTAGTTTAAGATTGTGGCTTTTTTTTTTTTTTTTTTACATAGCGAAAATCTCTTAGATCCTTAGCAGAGGCACTCCGGAGAAGAAAACAACATCCGGACCTGATGGAGTGGAGGGGAGGAAGTAGGGAGAACATGTGCAGTTGTTGGAGCAGTAGCCTATCAACATCCACACACCTTGCTCATAGTCCTAGTTTCAGCAGAATACCATCTGTTGGGCAGCAAGAGCGCGCAGCTCAAACAACTGGTTGTCCCGTGGAGTGGCAAACCACAGACAAACCACAGCGGTAGTTAAATTGAGCTCGTTTCTCAAAAGAACGCATCAGTGATTTATATTTCCTGCAATGTTTTGGGGAAGACGCCTGTTGGTGTGCGCCCATGTGTGTTGTGTAGCCAGTTAGCATGTCCAACGAGTCATTTCTAATACTTTGCCAAAACACCTTCCCAATTAATTGTTGACTCCAATGTAGGCCTACTTGGCAGAATGATATCATGATGATTTGTAGCCTGTCAATCGGGTGGTCGTTTGTTTTTGCAACTCTGCCATCACATGTACAGAAACACGGTTAGCCAAACAAGAGGACTCTTGCTATGTGTCTAATAAATCACTTGTGTGTTTATTTCATGAAAATAACTCAAATTATATTGATCATTTATTTCCATGAGCCTCCTTTTGCCATTAAAATGCTCAGTCTGATCGTGTGGGTGTGTTGATACAAATGTAAATACATGTAAATACACAGCCCTGATTAGGCCTACCCCTTCAAAGTAGGAGGATTCATATGCAAAACCAAGATGGATGGTCACTGTCCAAAAACTACATCCCACGTGATCAGGCTGACATTTTTTATTTCAACCTCATTGTGTGGAATATCATAAATAAAAGAAAAATGTAAAATCAAATGTTTTACTGCACTGCTCGTTTAAGCATTGTTGTGGACTTATAACATCCCATTTTTCAGTTGTTGTTTTTTTTACAGTGAACCTGAAAAAACTAGGAAAACTATGAAACCGGGAAAAACAAAACCTTGAAAACATAACTGATTTTTTTTTTTTTCATGAAATAGCCTACCCAAAAGATGTAATGAATCATGTTACACTACGTAAAATTGCAGGAAATAGGGCCCCCAAGTTAAACTTTAATGGTATATTTAATGTATCGCAATGAACAATAATTAAAATAGGCCCAAATGCAGGCTCCAGTCAGCATTTTTGCCTCCAACTTTGGCCAACTAACATTTCCCACACATCTGTTGAACTTATTTGGTCTTTCACAATAGCTAATGTAAGTCAGTGGAACAATTCTCATTCATTACAATGGGCTACAATATAGGGTAATTAGTGTGCTTGTGTCAGCAAGAACACTACTGTTATTATCCATACTTCTATTATCCCACTTATTTCTTCCAGTGCTGTTCGACAGTGTTGTATCTCATAACACCATTAGAAAAGGCTCTTGAAATGCCCTTAGTCTCAAGTATCTTGTTTTGTACTAGATCAACTTTAATATTGCAGATAGATTGTAGATTCCATCAATGCAATTGTCTGCATCATTGCCAATCCCCCACATATTTTTGGGTAAATATACATACAGTGCCTTCGGAAAGTATTCAGACCCCTTGACTTTTTTCACATTTTGTTACGTTACAGCCTTATTCTAAAATTGATTTAAAAAAAATTATAATCCTCATCAATCTACACACCATAACCCATAATGACAAAGCAAAAACTGGTTTTTAGAAATTTTTGAGAAAAAACACAAAAAAACCCGGAAATATCACATTTACATAAGTATTCAGACCCTTTACTCAGTACTTTGTTGAAGCACCTTTTGCAGCGATTACAGCCTTGAGTCTTCTTGGTTATGACACTACAAGCTTGGCACACCTGTATTTGGGGAGTTTCTCCCATTCTTCTCTGCAGATCCTCTCAAGCTCTGTCAGGTTGGATGGGGAGCGTCGCTGCACAGCTATTTAAGATCGGGTTTAAATCCGGGATCTGGCTGGGCCACACAAGGACATTCAGAGACTTGTCCCGAAGCCACTCCTTCGTTGTCTTGGCTGTGTGCTTAGGGTTGTTGTCCTGTTGGAAGGTGAACCCTCGCCCCAGTCTGACGTCCTGAGAGCTCTGGAACAGGTTTTCATCAATGATCTCTCTGTACTTTGCGCCGTTCACCTTTCCCTCGATCCTGAATAGTCTTCCAGTCCCTGCCGCTGAAAAACATCCCCACAGCATGATGCTGCCACCCCCATGCTTCACCGTAGGGATGGTGCCAGGTTTCCTCCAGACGTGACGCTTGGCATTCAAGCCAAATAGTTCAATCTTGGTTTAATCAGACCAGAGAATCTTGTCGGAGTCCTTTAGGTGCCTTTTGGTAAACTTCAAGTGGGCTGACATGTGCATTTTACTGAGGAGTGGCTTCTGTCTGGCCACTCTACCAGAAAGGCCTGATTGGTGGAGTGCTGCAGAGATGGTTGGCCTTCTGGAAGGTTCTCCCATCTCCACAGAGGAACTGGAGCTCTGTCAGAGTGACCATGTTTGGATCCACCAAGACTCTTCCTACAGCTGACCGGCCGGCCAAACTGAGCAATCGGGGGAGAGGCACCCCTGATTGCTCAGTTTGGCCGGCCGGTCAGCTGTAGGAAGAGTCTTGGTGGATCCAAACATCTTCCATTTAAGAATGATGGAGGCCACTGTGTTCTTGGGGACCTTCAAAGCTGCAGAAATGTTTTGGTACCCTTCCCCAGATCTGTGCCTTGACACAATCCTATCTCGGAGCTCTACGGACAATTCCTTCGATCTCATGGCTTGGTTGACATGCACTGTCAACTGTGGGGTATACAGAAGATAGCCCTATTTGGTAAAAGACCAAGCCATATTATGGCAAGAACAGCTAAAATAAGCAAAGAGAAACGACAGTCCATCATTACTTTAAGACATGAAGGTTAGTCAATACGGAACATTTTAAGAACTTTGAAAGTGCAGTCGCAAAAACCATCAAGCGCAATGATGAAACTGGCTCTCATGAGGACTGCCACAGGAATGGAAGACCCAGAGTTACCTCTGCTGCAGAGGATAAGTTCATTAGTGTTACCAGCCTCAGCAATTGCAGCCCAAAATAAATCCTTCACAGAGTTCAAGTCACAGACATCTCAACATCAACTGTTCAGAGGGGACTGTGTGAATCAGGCCTTCATGGTCGAATTGCTGCAAAGAACACACTACAAAAGAATACCAAGAAACACGAGCAATGGACATTAGACCGGTGGAAATGTGTCCTTTGGTCTGGAGTCCAAATTGGAGATTTTTGGTTCCAACAACTGTGTCTTTGTGAGACGTGGTGTGGGTGAACGGATGATCTCTGCATGTGTAGTTCCCACCTTAAAGCATGGAGGAGGAGGTGTGATGGTGTGGGGGTGCTTTGCTGGTGACACTGTCAGTGATTTATTTAGAATTCAAGGCACACTTAACCAGCATGGCTACCACAGCATTCTGCAGCGATACGCCATCCCATATGGTTTGGGCTTAGTGGGACTATCATTTGTTTTTCAACAGGACAATGACCCAACACACCTCCAGGCTGTGTAAGGGCTATTTTACCAAGAAGGAGAGTGATGGAGTGCTGCATCAGATGAACTGGCCTCCACAATCCCCCGACCTCAACCCAATTGAGATGGTTTGGGATGAGTTGGATGGCAGAGTGAAGGAAAAGCAGACAACAAGTGCTCAGCATATGTGGGAACTCCTTCAAGACTGTTGGAAAAGCATTCCAGGTGAAGCTGGTTGAGGGAATGCCAAGAGTGTGCAAAGCTGTCATCAAGGCAAAGGGTGGCTATTTGAAGAATCTCAAATATAAAATATATTTTGATTTGTTTAAGACTTTTTTTGGTTACTACATGACTACAGTTTTCAGTTTTGATGTCTTCACTATTATTCTACAATGTAGAACAAAGTAAAAATAAAGAAAAACCCTTGAATGAGTAGGTGTGTCCAAACTTTTGACTGGTACTGTATATTTTCCTTTATACCACTTTTGACTTGTACTGTATATATATTTAAATATATGTTCCTTTATTATTTTCCCCTAACCCTACCACCCCTCCCCTAATTGGAGTAAACTAACAACACACAACACTTAGGCTTCTACTTCCATCTTATACATACTATGTACATTTTATGGACACAATGTATTTTACAATAGTTATCTTTTGTTTGTTTTTAATCCCATCCTTCAGCTACCATCAACCCCTCCCATCTATCTCTGAAGACCATCCAGTTTGATTTCTATTTTGCCATATATTTTTAACTGTGCTGTTTCACAAAAGTTCTGAACGTATATACTTTTAGTGCTTAAAGTTGTCAAGTTTTAAATGTTCATTAAACGTTCAAAGCTGCCTGAATACAGCTGACAGGTGATTTGATTTAATTCCACCCTGGTCATAACCCTAAGTCTCCCAGGAGTCCTCAGAATTGACCAATTAACAGCTGCTTTTCCTTCCACGAACATAGCATACCCCTTGTTAACTTTTATCAGAGAGGAAGAGGCGAAGCGAGAGGTTTCACTCTCGTCGAAATCTGTCCAAAATAAGCCCAACGCGTTTCTATGGGCTTATTTTGCACCTAAACTTGTCGCCTGCCTTCCCTCCTTTGGGACAACGACTCCCATTGTCAGGGCAGAGACATGAGCATCTCGTCATTAAATACAGATCTCTGCTTTAAATAATACGACCCCTGGATAAACACTAGCATTTGCTAACACACACACACTCACACACATACATATGACTAGGTTCTAAATCTAATCTGAAGTGACGGCTTTTGAGAGTGGAGTGGAGTAGTTGTTTTTCTTCTGACTGATCTCTACAGACCAGAAGTAAATGTATGTGGCTTTAGGTGATAAAACATGAAGATTAGAGGAGAAGAGTTCTCTCCTCCATTTCTGAGATCGGGGAGTGTTTTACTTGTGTGAGTTGATGTGTGTGTGCCGTGTGTGTGTGTGTCAGTGTGTGTCAGAGTATGTGCTTGTCACGAGAGGCTGTTTTATAATGTCAGATGACACAACTCGTAGCCTGACAGGCAGAAATGGAGGACCAGATATGAGCCAAATCTGTCATCAGTTACGAGGCTAGGAATTTGAGCGTGCATGTGACTGAATTATCCAATACACACTAGTTAATGCACTGTGTTTTACTAGGCCAGCCTTGGTTATTAATAGTGTTTCACTCTAACATCTGACTCAAAGCCAATAACTAAAGTCTATGGCAAAAATTACAACAGTCCTCCCCTCTCATCTTTATTCTCACCCTCTATTTTTCCTCCTCCCTCTGTTTTTCTCACCCTCTGTTTTTCTCCATACATCCCTGCACCCAGCTTTTTCCCATCTGCCCCAGCCTTCCTGTCGTGCCATTGGTCGGGGAGCCACCTACCAATCAGATTAAAGCAGGCTCTTCTTTTGTTCCCTCTATCCCTTTCTTTTGATCTTTCTTTCCTCCGTCCTCCCTCTCTTCCGCCTTCCCACAGGCCTCCTGGCAGCTGTATTGTTCCCTTGTTTTCTCATTCTACCCTTTCCTTACCTGAGCTGTTGGCAGAGCTCTCTCTCTTTACCCAGCAGACCCTCTGTCATGTCTCGCTCCAAACCCACACTCTTCAGCCTAGAGAGAGAGAGAGAGAGAGAGAGAGAGAGAGAGAGAGAGAGAGAGAGAGAGAGAGAGAGAGAGAGAGAGAGAGAGAGAGGAGAGAGATGGGGGAAGTTGTGTTAACAAACTTTTCTTGAATAAAAGTTCAAAATAATGCACTGCAATGTACACATAACCACTACAAAAGGAGAATAAACAGTAAACTAGTCACAGGCAGGAAGTGGGAATAAGAGAGAGAAAGGGAAGGAAAGAAGGTTTAAGAGAGGAATGGATTAGAAATAGAAAGACAAGATACCATAATTATGACTTCTGTGATGTTTATATGGTGTCTTTATGTTTCTATGGAAACTGTCCTGCCTCATGTCACCATGTTCATTATCCAGAAATAAAACAAACAACTACATATAAACATGAGAGGAGCTACTAGAAATTGTAAACAGCCTTCTGCAAAGATTCAGAAAAAGTGAAAGTAAAGTGATTGCTTGATGAGGACATTATTGATGACATGACTGATGATTGCTTGATGAGTCATCACACACATACACAAACATTGTCATTGTCTAGTTACTGTTCTGACACAAAGGGAGATAGACACAGAGAGAAGTAGAAATACATGGAAATGTTCGAATGTTAGACTGTTAGAAGCTCTATTAAGAAGTGTAGATGACAGAGTTGAGTGATAAAACTCTGCCTCACAGTTTCCAGACATAACCAATCAACCAGGACAGAACAACACATCAGCACTCAGATCACGACGCCCGCCCAGCCAGACATCACAGTCAAGCAGACACGCAGCATTTCACTCCCAGACCCAGCCAGACAACACAACAAACAAGTGCTGACAGTGATGCCTTAACGAGAGAGAAAGAGAGAGAGAGAGAGAGAGAGAGAGAGAGAGAGAGAGAGAGAGAGAGAGAGAGAGAGAGAGAGAGAGAGAGAGAGAGAGAGAGAGAGAGAGAGAGAGAGAGAGATGGTAGAGCGGATTACTCCTAAACTAAAGCTAGATTTTTCAGTTAGCATGTAGTGTACATGACCATAATAAACCTGTACATAAATTCATCCCATCCACTTCCAGAGGGATATACAGACTCTGGACATGATCCCCAGCCATTAGCTTAACCTAACCTGGGCTATTAGATCACAGCCCAACCAAACGTACGGTAGCAGGAGTTTACACACACACACACACAAAGGCGCTCCACACCAGCTTTAACAGAGTAAATAAGTATGCATTTGGATCTAATCCTGTCTGTGCGTATACTGTATCTGTCTGAATGAGAGTGTGTTAGACTGTGTGTGGGTTTCAAACTAAGTAAGTATGCGTGTGATGATGTCTCTGTGTATGTGTGTGTGTGTGTGTTTGTGTGTGTGTGTGTCCAGAAGTTAGAGAGTATGCGTGAGAGTTTGAACGTGTCTGCATTCATGTTTGTGAGTCTCTGAGCCAGTCTTAGTGAGTGAGAGAGCGTGTGTGTGTGTGACTGTGTGTGTGTGTGTGTGTGACTGTGTGTGTGACTGTGTGTGTGACTGTGTGCTTGCGAGGGACGGTAGCCCAGACTCCCACTGTTCACCCATCTGTCCCCATCGGTCCTAAATCCAGATCAGAAAGAACGTCGCCTGGGGAGGGTGTGTGTGTGTGTGTGTGTGTGTGTGTGTGTGTGTGTGTGTGTGTGTGTGTGTGTGTGTGTGTGTGTGTGTGTGTGTGTGTGTGTGTGAGAGAGAGACAGCGTGTGTGAAAGCAACAGCAGCGGAAAAACAAGGTAGAGCAGTGCCAGTGAGTGCGTGCAGGATTAGAGAACCACCTACCAGCAGCCCAAATCAACAACTTCAGGACATGGGGACAGAGCCCACAGACTGAATAACATGACCCAGACACACACACACCCTCGGCTGCCCCCAAAAACAAACTTCTGCGAGCAAACAAACGGCACGAAAGTACTTGGCCACTGTCGTCCTGAACTCAACAGTTCAGTAATCTTTTACTTCATTATCAAGCCAAAGATTTTGACCAGTTAGATCTCAGCTCTCCAATCCAGTACTCAATGTACTGTAATGTGGTGTGTTTAACACACAAAATTATATTTATACTGTATTATTTTAATAATAATAATAATAATAATAATAATGCCTACCTGGAAAATATATCTAGACCAGTGTTTTGGTACACCTGTTTTATATAGCGACCTGTCTAAATTCCAGTTTAGACCAATACCTCTTCAAGGCCTTTTCAGTCTGTGCTGAAACAACTATTACAAACCACGACAACTATTACAGACACACCATGACAGCTATTACACACCATGACCACTGTTACATACCACGATAACTATTACACACCACGACAACTATTACACACCAACACAACTATTACACACCACGACAACTATTACACACACACCATGACAACTATTAAACATCAAGACAACTGTTACACACCATGACAACTATTACACACCATGACAACTATTACACACCATGACAACTAATACACACCACGACAACTATTACACACCACGACAACTATTACACACCACGACAACTATTACACACCAACACAACTATTACACACCACGACAACTATTACACACACACCATGACAACTATTACACACTACGACAACTATTTCACACCACGACAACTAATACACACCACAACAATTATTACACACCACGACAACTAATACACACCATGAGAACTATTACACAGCATGACAACTATTACACAACATGACAACTATTACACACCATGACAACTATTACACACCACAACCACTAATACACACCACAACAACTATTACACACCATGACAACTATTACACACCACGACAACTAATACAAACCATGACAACTTTTACACACAATGACAACTATTACACACCACTTTAACTATTACAACCCACGACAACTATTACACACACACTACGACAACTATTTCACACCACAACAACTAATACGCTCCACAACAATTATTACACACACACCACAACAACTATTAAACACCACTTCAACTAATACACACCATGGGTCCCATGTAGCTCAGTTGGTAGAGCATGGCGCTTGCAATGCCAGGGTTGTGGGTTCGTTTCCCACGAGGGGCCAGTATGAAAAAAAAAAAAATGTATGCACTCACTATATGTAAGTCGCTCTGGATAAGAGCGTCTGCTAAATGACTAAAATGTAAAATGTAATGACAACTATTACACAGCATGACAATTATTACACAGCATGACAACTATTACACAACATGACAACTAATACAGACCACAACAACTAAACACACCATGACAACTATTACACACCACCACAACTAATACACACAATGACAACTATTACACACCATGACAACTATTACACACAATGACAACTATTACACAACATGAAAACTATTACACACCATGACAACTATTACACACCATGACAACTAATACACAACACTTCAACTATTACACACCACGACAACTATTACACACTACGCCAACTATTTCACACCACGACAACTAATACACTCCACGACAACTATTACATACCATGACAACTATTACACACCATGACAACTATTACACACCACAACAACTATTACACACCACGATCACTAATACACACCACAACAACTATTAAACACCACGACAACTATTACACACCACAACAACTAATACACACCTCGACAACTATTACACACACACCACGACAACTATTACACACTACGACAACTATTACACACGACGACAACTATTACACACACACCACGACAACTATTACACACTACGACAACTATTACACACGACGACAACTAATACACTCCACAACAACTATTACACACCATGACAAGTATTACACACCACAACAACTAATACACTCCACGACAACTATTACACACCACAACAACTATTACACACCACGACAACTAATACACACCACAACAACTATTACACACCACGACAACTATTACACATCACAACAACTAATACACACCATGACAACTATTACACACCATGACAACTATTACACACCACAACAACTAAACACACTACGACAACTATTACACACCACAACAACTAAACACACCATGACAACTATTACACACCACCACAACTAATACACACAATGACAACTATTACACACCATGACAACTATTACACACAATGACAACTATTACACAACATGAAAACTATTACACACCATGACAACTATTACACACCATGACAACTAATACACAACACTTCAACTATTACACACCACGACAACTATTACACACTACGCCAACTATTTCACACCACGACAACTAATACACTCCACGACAACTATTACATACCATGACAACTATTACACACCATGACAACTATTACACACCACAACAACTATTACACACCACGATCACTAATACACACCACAACAACTATTAAACACCACGACAACTATTACACACCACAACAACTAATACACACCTCGACAACTATTACACACACACCACGACAACTATTACACACTACGACAACTATTACACACGACGACAACTAATACACTCCACAACAACTATTACACACCATGACAAGTATTACACACCACAACAACTAATACACTCCACGACAACTATTACACACCACAACAACTATTACACACCACGACAACTAATACACACCACAACAACTATTACACACCACGACAACTATTACACATCACAACAACTAATACACACCATGACAACTATTACACACCATGACAAGTATTACACACCACAACAACTAATACACTCCACGACAACTATTACACACCACAACAACGGAGACATTTGAAACCCCACCTCTTTAAGGAATACCTGGGATAGGATAAAGTAATCCTTCTACCCCCCCCCCCCCACACACAGCGGAGTCGCTCACCACCTTCCGGAGACATTTGAAACCCCACCTCTTTAAGGAATACCTGGGATAGGATAAAGTAATCCTTCTACCCCCCCAAAAAAATAAAATAATAATAATAATAATTTGTAAAGTGGTTATCCCACTGGCTATAGGGTGAATGCATCAATTTGTGAGTCGCTCTGGACTAGAGCGTCTGCTAAATGACGTAAATGTGCCCTTGAGCAAGGCACTTAACCCTAATTGCTCCTGTAAGTCGCTCTGGATAAGAGCGTCTGCTAAATGACTAAAATGTAAATGTAAACTAATACACACCAAAACAACTATTACACACCATGACAACTATTACAAACCATGACAACTATTACACACAACGACAACTATTACACACCATGACAACTATTACACACCACGACAACTATTACACATCACAACAACTAATACACACCAAAACAACTATTACACACCACGACAACTATTACACACCATGACAACTATTGCACACCATGACAACTATTACACACCACGACCACTAATACCCACCAAGACAACTATTACACACCACGACAACTATTACACACCATGACTGTTATGATTTAACTGGATAGAACCCAAATGCAGACAAGTACACCAAGCCAGAGAAGTTTTAACAGGTTTATTATAATGTTCAATAGTCCAGGTTTCCAATAAATGGGGAAGAGCAAGTCCAGGTTACAGGGAGGGTACAGATCCAGGTCAGGGCAGGTGTGGTACCGTAATGTCCTAGTGTCCGTGGTGAGTCCAAAGGAGAGGCCCGATAGTGAAGAGCAGGATGGTGGTGGCAGGAGTGAAGCGGAGGCAGGAGTCAGGTTCCAAATATATGGTTGTCTTGACTATGATCTGACGATGAGTGGAAAGTTTGACCGGGTCTTAAAGGCTGAGGTGATTATGGTGAATGAGCTGCAGCTGGAACCCTGACTCCCGCACACCAGACTTCACTCCTGCAATCAAGGACAGACAGAGGGGAGGGGGAGAGCAGAGAGAGAGCTACCTAGCAGCAGTAGGCCTAACAGTACCCCCTCTACGGACGCCACCTGGCGGCCGACAGGGTTTATCAGGATGTAACCTATGAAACTCACGAACCAGAGCAGGATCTACAATGAAGCTCCTGGGCACCCAGGAACGTTCCTCAGACCATAACCTCCCAATCCACCAGGTACTGGAAACCACGACCCCGGCGGCGAACATCCAGAAGTCGCCGGACAGTGTAGACCGGACCCCCACCCACGATCTTGGGCGGAGGAGGGGGACGAGAGGGCGGGCACAAAGGGCTAACCGACACAGGCTTAATCTGGGAAACATGAAAGGTGGAATGAACCCGTAGGGAGGCAGGAAGCTGTAGCTTAACCGCGCAGGGGTTAACAATAGACAGTATCTTGAACGGTCCTATAAAACGAGGCGCCATCTTCTTCGACTCCACCTTCAATGGAAGGTCCCGTGACTTCAGCCATACCTCTTGACCAGGAGAGTAACCGGGAGCCTGGGACCGGTGACGAGTTGGCTTGCCTCTGCATGTACGCCGAAGCTCGGGACAGAGCTACCCTGGCCTTCCTCCAGACCTTGCAGCAGCGGCGCATGTGGGACTGCACCGAGGGTACCGCAAGTTCCCTCTCTTGGGAAGGGAACAGGGGAGGTTGATAACCCAGAGCACACAGAAACGGAGACAAACCAGAGGAAGCGTTAGTCAAGGTGTTATGAGCATATTCCACCCAGGGAAGCATGGAGCTCCATGACCCAGGGTTAGACCCAGTGACACAGCGAAGTGCGGTCTCCATCTCCTGGTTCGCTCTCTCGGCTTGCCCGTTGGTCTGGGGGTGATATCCAGAGGACAGGCTGGATGTAATGCCCAAAGCTTTGCAGAAAGCTTTCCACACCTGGGAGACAAACTGGGGACCCCTGTCAGAGACAATATCCGTGGGTAGACCATGAGAGCGGAACACATGTTCAACCAAAATATCAGCCGTCTCTCTGGCAGTGGGCAGTTTAGGTAGGGCCAAAAAATGAGCGAACTTAGAAAAAACGATCAATCACCGTAAGAATTACAGTCTTACCAGATGAGGGGGAAGTCCAGTGACAAAATCCATAGCGATATGCGACCAGGGCCGGCTGGGTATAGGTAGAGGTCGAGATGACCAGCGCTGGCCTGGGTGGAGTTTTTACTTCGTGCACATACCGTACAAGCAGCAATGAAGGCTCGAGTGTCCGCCTCCATCGTGGCCCACCAGAACTTCCGTCGCACAAAGTCAAGGGTCCGCGAAACTCAGGGTGACAGGTAAGGGGAGACGAGTGAGCCCACTGAAGTACCTGGGAGCGAGCAGACTCAGGGACAAACATCCGGTTGGGAGGGCCCCCTCCCAGGGTCAGCTGATGATGTTGAGCCTGCTCTAACAATCCCCTCGATGTCACATGTGATGACTGCAATACTGCAGGTAGGAGGCAAAAAATGGGTTCAGGGTTACTACCAGTATCAACAGCCGAATGAACACGAGACAGGAAGGCGTCAGGCTTGACGCTAATGACCCAGGACGGTAAGACAGAGAAAAAATTGAATCTCCCAAAAAATAGTGCCCACCTGGCTTGACGGGGTTGAGCTGCTTCGCTGACTGGAGGTAAGCCAGATTCTTATGATCCGTCCAAACGATGAAGGGTTGTTCCGCCCTCCAACCAATGTCGCCACTCTCGAGAGCCAGCTTAACGGCGTAGCAGTTCCCGATTTCCAACATCATAATTCCTCTCTGCCTGAGAAAGTTTCCTTGAGAGAAAAGCACAGGGATGCAGTTTGTTATCTTCAGGAGAACGTTGTGACAACACTGCACCTACCCCAGTGTCGGATGCATCCACCTCCACGACAAACTGGCGGTCGGGTCCGCTGCATCAGAATGGGAGCCGAGGCAAGCGATGTTTCAGTTCTTCGAACGCTGATTCGCCCCCTTCATTCCAAGCGTAACGGTCGTGAGATGGAGGTGAGAGCGGTGAGTGGCGTACGCAATGCGGCTGTAGTCCTTGATGAACCTCCTATAGAAGTTCGAAACCCCAGGAATCGTTGAAGTTGTTTTGCGGGTAGAGGGAGCTGGCCAGTCCGTGACAGCAGAGATCTTAGCTGGGTCCATCCGCAGCTCCCCTGAGCTATGATGTAACCCAAAAAAGAGGTCTCAGACACATGAAATTCACATTTCTCCATCTTCACAAACAGTTTGTTCTCCAACAACCTTTGCAACACCTGGCGCACATGCAGTTCATGTTCCTGGGAGGACTCTGAGAAAATCAAGATATCATCCAGATAGACAAAAACAAACCGATTCAACATGTCCCGAAGGACATCATTGACTAGTGCCTGAAAAAAACGGCAGGGGCATTAGACAACCCAAAAGGCATAACCCGATACTCAAAATGTCCCAAGGGTGTGTTGAAGGCAGTCTTCCATTCATCACCCTTACGAATGCGCACCAGGTGATACGCATTTCGTAGATCCAGTTTCGTGAAAGATGGTAGCACCATGAAGGAGGGGAAAAGCAGAATTAATCAAAGGCAGAGAATACTTGTTCCAATGGTGATGTTGTTAAGTCCACGGTAATCAATACAGGGTCTGAGGGTCTTATCCTTCTTAGCAACAAAAAGAATCCCGCTCCTACAGGTGACGAGGAAGGACGCATAATACCTGCCGCCAAGGAGTCCCGAATGTAGTTCTCCATAGCCTCCGTCTCCGGCCGGGAGAGATTGTACAGGCGACTGCTGGGAGGCGGGGCTCCTGGCTGGAGGTCACTGGCGCAGTCGAAGGGCCGGTGAGGAGGAAGAGAAGTAGCTCTGTGTTTGCAGAAAACGGATGCCAGGTCATGATACACGTCAGGAACAGCAGAAAGATCCATGGACTCCAGTGGAGGTTGAGGCACAGTACTGGCAGGAGTCTGAGCAGAACACAAACAATTCACATGACAAATGTGCTCCATGAAACAATGCTACCTGTCACCCAATCAATGTGTGGATTGTGTTTATGAGCCAGGGGATACCAAGGACCAGGGGAGTCTGTGGGCAGTCAGATAATATGGAATTGAATGTTCTCCTGATGATTTCCCGACACTCTAAGACAAACAGGAACAGTCTGATGGGTAATGCGGGTCAACAATTGTCCATTTAGACCCTTAGCCTGCAGCGGACAGTCCATAGGAACAGTCTCCAAATCCATTTGTTGAGCCCACTCTCATCCAAAAAGCTGTCGGCACCAGAGTCAATCAGCGCACTAACAGAGAAATTCTGGGACTGCCACTGGAGGGATGCCTGGAGCAGAATGCGGGGAGAAGAGGAAGAATCCGCTGCTCGGCTCACCAAAACTTCTCCCATAAATGATGAGCCGGCCCTTTTTCCCGGACGAACTGGGCAGGAAGGAACGAAATGACCAGCTTCTCCACAATACAGGCAGACCCGAGCCTGAATACGACGTGCACGCTCCTCCTGAGGACAACCTGCACGACCACCTCCATGGCCGGGTTCAGTGCTCCTCGTATCGACTCGGGAAGACACGGTCTCTCCGTAGGGACGATGCAGGGAGGAGTTTGTTGATGACAGACAGGTTGCTTGGAACTAACACTCTCTCCGGCGGCGCTCCCGAATCCGATTATCCAACCTGATAGTGAGTGAAATAAGATTATCCAGCGTAGGCGATTCATCATATGACACCAATTCATCTTTTAAAATCTCAGACAAAGCATTGATGAACACTCCTTGTAATGCCTCGTCATTCCAACCACTCACTGCTGCTAAAGTCCGAAACTCCACTGCCATCTCCGCCACACTACGAGCCCTGCCGAAGAGAAAACAACCGCTTTCGCAGCCTCCTTGCCTCGTACGGGGTGGTCAAAAACCTTCCTCATCTCCGTGGTGAAGGCCACGTAAGCGTTGCAAATGTCCGACTGACTCTCCCAGACCGCGGATCCCCAGGCACGAGCGGAACCGCTAGTAGAGTTGATAAGGTAGGCAATACGGGCTCTTTCTGAGGCGTAGGTGAGGGGCTGTTGTTCAAACACTAACGAGCATTGAGTCAAAAAAATCGCCACAGGTTCCCATGTTCCCGCCATAGCGGCTCTGGAGCAGGAACAAAAGGCTCTCTGATCTGGGCTGAAGGGGGTAGTAAGGGCAGACACTTGATTGGTGAGTAATTGAACCTGATTAAGCAGCACCTGACTGTCCTCAGCAATCGTCTTAAACAGGGTATCATGTTGGCCAAGTAGAATGCCCTGATTGGCTATGGCAGTCCAAATTTGAGTGCACTCTGGGGTGGTATCCGAGCTACTGTCTGCTGGGTTCATGTTGGTCAGATCATACTGTTATGATTTAACTGGATAGAACCCAAATGCAGACAAGTACACCAAGCCAGAGAAGTTTTAACAGGTTTATTATAATGTTCAATAGTCCAGGTTTCCAATAAATGGGGAAGAGCAAGTCCAGGTTACAGGGAGGGTACAGATCCAGGTCAGGGCAGGTGTGGTACCGTAATGTCCTAGTGTCCGTGGTGAGTCCAAAGGAGAGGCCCGATAGTGAAGAGCAGGATGGTGGTGGCAGGAGTGAAGCGGAGGCAGGAGTCAGGTTCCAAATATATGGTTGTCTTGACTATGATCTGACGATGAGTGGAAAGTTTGACCCGGGTCTTAAAGGCTGAGGGATTATGGTGAATGAGCTGCAGCTGGAACCCTGACTCCCGCACACCAGACTTCACTCCTGCAATCAAGGACAGACAGAGGGGAGGGGGAGAGCAGAGAGAGAGCTACCTAGCAGCAGTAGGCCTAACAATGACAACTATGAAACAGCACGATAAGTATTACACACCACGACAACTAATACACACCACGACAACTATTACACACAATGACAACTATTACACACCATGACAACTATTACACACCATGACAACTATTACACACCACAACAACTATTACACACCATGACAACTATTACACACCACGACAACTAATACACACCATGACAACTACTACACACAATGACAACTATTACACACCATGACAACTTTTACACACAATGACAACTATTACACACCACAACAACAATTACACACCATGACAACTACTGCACACCATGACAACTATTACACACCACGACAACTATTACACACACACCACGACAACTATTACACACCACGTCAACTATTATACACCACGACAACTAATACACTCCATGACAACTATTACACACACACCATGACAACTATTAAACACTATGACAACTATTTCACACCACGACAACTAATACACTCCATCACAACTATTACACAGCATGACAACTATTACACAACATGACAACTATTACACAACATTAAAACTTTTACACACCATGACAACTAATACACACCATGACAACTACTACACACCACGACAACTATTACACACCACGACAACTAATACACACCACGACAACTAATACAAACCATGACAACTATTACACACAATGACAACTATTACACACCGTGACAATTAATACACATCACGACAACTAATACACACCACAACAAATAATACACACCATGACAACTATTACACACCATGACAACTATTACACACCACGACAACTATTACAAACCATGAAAACTATTACACACCACGACAACTATTACACACCATGACAACTATTACACACCATGACAATTAATACACATCATGACAACTAATACACACTGCAACAACTAATACACACCATGACAACTAATACACACCATGACAACTATTACACACCACGACAACTAATACACACCATGACAACTACTACACACCATGACAACTACTGCACACCATGACAACTATTACACACCACGACAACTATTACACACACACCATGACAACTATTACACACCACAACAACTAATACACTTCATGACAACTATTACACAGCATGACAACTATTACACAACATGACAACTATTATACAACATTACAACTTTTACACACCATGACAACTAATACACACCATGACAAATACTACACACCACGACAACTATTACACACCACGACAACTAATACACACCACAACAACTAATACAAACCATGACAACTATTACACACAATGACAACTATTACACACCAAGACAACTATTACACACCACGACAACTATTACACACAATGACAACTATTATACACCATGACAACTAATACAAACCATGTCAACTATTACACACAATGAGAACTTATACACACCACGACAACTAATACACACCACGACAACTATTACACACCATGATAACTATTACACACCACGACAACTATTACACACCACGACAACTACTAAACACACACCACGACAACTAATACACACCACGACAACCAATACACACCACAACAACTATTATACACCATGACAACTATTGCACACCATGACAACTATTACACACCACGACAACTATTACACACCACGACAACAATAACGTACCACGATGACTATTACACACCACGACAACTATTACACACCATGACAACTATTACACACCATGACAACTATTGCACACCACGACAACTATTACACACCCACCACAACAACTAATACATCACGAGAACTGGCGCCGGAGAAGATGGCTGCCGTTTTACAGCCCTCTAACCAATTGTACTATTATGTGTGTTTTTTCGCGTTATTTGTAATTTATTCTGTACATAATGGTTCCGCCACTGTCTCTTATGAACAAAAATAGCTTCTGGATATCAGGACAGCGATTACTCACCTCGTATTGGACGAAGATTTTTTATTCAACGAGTCGGATGCGAAGGATATCCTACAGACACCAGACAAGGCCCAAATCCCCGTCATTCGCATGAGAAAGAGACGGAGATATCGTGGACGTAGGTCGGGGTGCCTTGTAAGGATCTGACGGCGAGCGAGTAAACTGCCTCTTCCATCAATCCTATTAGCCAATGTTCAATCACTTCAAAACAAATTGGACGACCTACGATTACGATTATCCTACCAACGGGACATTAAAAACTGTAATATCTTATGTCGTGGCTGAACAACGACATGGATAACATACAGCTGGCGGGATATACGCTACATCGGCAGGATGGAACGGCTGACTCCGGTAAGACAAGGGGTGGCGGTCTGTGTATATTTGTAAACAACAGCTGGTTCACAAAATCCAATACTAAGGAAGTCTCGAGGTTTTGCTCGCCTGAGGTAGAGTATCTCATGATAAGCTGTAGACCACATTATTTACCAAGAGAGTTTTCATCTATATTTTTCGTGGATGTCTATCTACCACCACAAACCGATGCTGGCACTAAGATTGCACTCAATGAGCTGTATAAGGCCATAAGCAAACAGGAAAACGCTCATCCAGAGGCAGCACTCCTAGTGGCTGGGGAATTTAATGCAGGGAAACTTAAATCCGTTCTACCTAATTTCTACCAGCATGTTAAATGTGCAACCAGAGGAAAAAAAACTCTAGACCACCTTTACTCCACACACAGAGACGGATACAAAGCTCTCACTCGTCCTCCATTTGGCAAATCTGACCATAACTCTATCCTCCTGATTGCTGCTTATAAGCAAAAACTAAAGCAGGAAGCACCAGTGACTCGGTTAATAAAAAAGTTGTCAGATGACGCAGATGCTAAGCTACAGGACTGTTTTGCTAGCACAGACTGGAACATGTTCTGGGATTCTTCAGATAGCATTGAGGAGTACACCACATCAGTCACTGGCTTCATCAATAAGTGCATCGATGACGTCGTCCCCACAGTGACCGTACGTACCCCAACCAGAAGCCATGGATTACAGGCAACATCCGCACTGAGCTAAAGGGTAGAGTCCCGGGACTCTAACCCGGACGCTTATAAGAAATCCCGCTATGCCCTCCGACGAACCATCAAACAGGCAAAGAGTCAATACAGGACTAAGATTGAATCGTACTACACCGGCTCTGACGCTCGTCGGATGTGGCAGGGCTTGAAAACTATTACAAACTACAAAGGGAAGCACAGCCGTGAGCTGCCCAGTGACACAAGCCTACCAGACGAGCTAAATCACTTCTATGCTCGCTTCAAGGCAAGCAACAAGGATAAGTCAAAATCATGTATAGTAACCCTAGGTGTAAAATAGTAAATAATGGCTATTTCTCCGAAAGTTTTAAACTGTCAAGAGGAGTGAAACAAGGTTGTCCACTATCGGCATATCTATTTATTGTGGCCATCGAGATGTTAGCTATTAAAATCAGATCCAACAATAATATCAGGGGATTAGAAATCCAGGGCTTAAAAACAAAGGTGTCATTGTACGCTGATGTTTTCTTTTAAACACAACTAGAATCCCTCCACAGCCTCATAGAGGATCTAGATAAATGTTCTAACCTCTCTGGATTACAACCAAATTATGACAAATGTACTATATTACGTATTGGATCACAAAAGAATACAATTTTTACATTACCATGTAGTTTACCAATAAAATGGTCTGATGGTGATGTGGATATACTCGGAATACATATCCCAAAGGAAATAAATGATCTCACTTCAATACATTTTAATAGAAAGTTAGCAAAAATAGATAAGATCTTGCTACCATCGAAAGGTAAATAACCCTGATTAACTCTTTAGTATTATCCCAGTTTACCTATTTGCTTATGGTCTTGCCTACGCCTAGCGAACAGTTTTTTAAATTATATGAGAAAAAAATATTCAATTTTATTTGGAACGGCAAGCCAGACAAAATTAAACGGGCCTATTTATATAATGAATATGAATTCGGAGGACAGAAATTATTAAATATTAAAGCATTAGACCTATCACTAAAAGCTTCAGTCATACAAAAGTTATACTTAAATCCGAACTGGTTCTCTAGCAAATTAGTAAGATTGTCTCACCCAATGTTCAAGAATGGCCTTTTTCCCTTTATTCAAATTACAACCACTCACTTTCAGTTATTCGAAAAGGAAATCATCTCCCAAATATCACTATTTCTAAAACAAGCCATAGAAAGTTGGTTGCAATTTCAATGTAATCCTCCAGAAACGACAGAACAAATAATGCAACAAATATTGTAGTTAAACTCAAATATACTAATTGACAAAAAACTTTTTTTGGGGACAACATAAAAAAAAAAGGTATAATCTTTGTAAATGATATCATCGGTAGGACTGGTGGAGTTATGTCGCACATGCAGCTAACAAAAACATATGGAAATGTCTGCTCTACCCAAAATTACAACAAAATAATTGCAGCCTTACCGCAAAAATGGAAGAGGAAAGTGGAAGGGGGAGAAAGTAAGGAACTTGTCTGTCGGCCTTGCATTAAAGAACATAATTGGTTAAAGAAAATTGTGATAAATAAAAAAGTATATCAGTTTCATTTAAGGACCAAAGGATTGACAGCCGTCCCATATAGATTGCAAAATAGTTGGGAAGAGATCTTTGACGTACCGATCCCATGGCATAGTGTTTATGAACTGATACACAAAACGACACCGGATTCAAAACTTAGAATCTTTCCATTTAAATGATTATATAAAATTCTTGCTACCAATAGAATGTTATTTATATGGGGGATACAATCTTCCCAGCTCTGCAGATTTAGCTGCGAAGAGACAGAATCATTAGATCATTTGTTTTGGTTCTGTCCATTTGTAGCTTGTGTTTGGACACAGGTCCAGGAATGGCTGAAGGATTGCAATATTTACCTGGAGCTAACCTTGCAGATATCATTACTGGGTGATCTGAAAAGTCATAGTCAATTGATCAATAACATAATAATACTTTTAGCAAAAATGTTTATTTTCTATTCACAATCTGTAGAAACAATGAGAATAGAAAGGTTCAGAACTTTTGTAAGACATCACAGTACATATATATGGCAAATAGAAATCCTATATGGATGGTGTTAAAAGATAGATGGGAGGTGTTGAATGGAATTGAAGGATGGGACTAATAACAACTAACAACAAATAATAACAAGATAACTAATAATGTAAGCATACTGTGTCCATAATAAATATATAGGTTGTAGGTTGGGAGCTTTTGTGAAAGACCACAGTTAGAAAGATATGGCATATAGAAGCAAACCAGATGGACATCATGAAAATGATCGGAGAGGTTGAGAGTAGAGGAAGTTCAGGAGAAAAAACAAACAAAATATAATTATTGTATAACTGACTGTGTCCATAAAATGTAGATAGTAGGTATAAGCTGGAAGTAGAGGCCTAAGCATTGTTGTTCACTAGTTTACTCCAAGTAGGGAAAGGGTGGTGGGGTTGGAAAGTAATAAAGGGGAATATATATATATATATCTTTAAAGGATATGTATGTGTATGTATGTGTGTATGTATGTATGTGTGTGTATGTGTGTATATGTATATATATATATATTGTGACGTCACGAGAGGCTACACAGCTTTCAGCGGGATTGCTCACGTAGTGCAAGGAGACAAGGTTCAAACAAAACAAGGATTTTATTATAGGTCTTGGGAAATTAACGAAAATATAACAAAAGTCTGTTCTCTTGTGGCTCTTTAAGGGTTAACAGTTCAGGGATGTCTCTTCCACATCCAAAATCATAATTCTCACTCGCTCAGATAACTTTTCCCCAGCCTTACTGTAGTCCACGTTGCAGCTAGTGGCCAACCCAGCAAAAAGTCCTTCCAAATGTCTCTCACGTATTTCCACAGGTGCATATATCCACAGGTGAGTATTTCCCAAAGGTAAGTGTCTCCAAATCCTTATATTCCTCCTGGAAGTGGACGTGCAGCACTCTTGTCCTCCAGAGAGCCCAGGTTGGAGACTGTGTTTCTTCACCCCCCACACACTCCCTCAGTCTGTCTCTTCCCTTCCCAAACCTTCAGCTCATCAGCTCCTCATTAGTTTCAGCTGCGTGGGAAGATTGGCCATAGAGGGGTGGAGTTCCCGACCATACCAGCAGATGGAGCCATAGCTGTCTGGGTTTGCAGCCACCTCAGGGGATGTAACGTCCCTCCAGGACACAGCCTCTCGTGACATCACACACCCCTCCTCGGGACCGACGTCCTCGTCGGGGTAAAGGCAGCGAAGAAGGCATCACGCCGGGAGAGGGCGTCCGCATTGCCGTGGTGCTTGCCAGCCCTGTGGACAACAGAAAAGTTAAACGGTTGCAAGCTCAAAAACCATCTGGTTACTCTACTGTTTGATTCCTTGTTCTTGGCCATCCACTGCAGAGGGGCGTGATCAGATACCACCATGAAACGTCGGCCCAGGAGATAGAACCGAAGGGACTCCAGGGCCCAGACTACAGCCAGACATTCTTTCTCCACCGTTGAATAGTTCTTCTCTCTTGGAAGTAACTTTCTGCTTAGGTAGAGAATGGGATGTTCTTCACCGTCATGTGCCTGGGTGAGGACAGCACCCAGACCCACCTCCGAAGCATCCGCTTGGACAATGAATTCCTTCTTGAAGTCTGGTTGGAAGGTCCAGCTGTGAAAGCGCTGGGCCATACCAAACTTTGTGAGTCCATATCTGCTGAGGATCTCAGACTTCAGGGCATCATAGTCAGTAACCTGGTCAGGGCCCAGGTCCCGGACAGCATTCAGCGATTCCCCGGTTAGAAAGGGGGCTAACAGACCAACCCACTGTTGCTTGGGCCAGGCTTCCCTAGTGGCCGTGGCCTCAAATGCATGCAGGTATGCCTCAATGTCATCGGTAGCTCCCATCTTAGATATAAAGTCACTTGCCTTTCTTGGGCGGGTATTTTGGACCACCCTCTGTCTCTGCAACTGCAATTCCTCTGCCTTCAGAAGGTTGGCTTTCTTTTGCTCCTCCAAGAGAGCCACGTTTGCTTGCATCTGGGCTTGCTGGCCAGCAACAAGGGCTTTCAATATGTCCTCCATTTCAGTCGGGCGGGGAGCCTACGGCCAACTTGGAAAACTGGGTGATCAAACCTTCGGTATCCTCCTCTGACATGCACTATTAACGCTTGAGCGTGCCTGTATTCTCCACCATCTGTGACGTCACGAGAGGCTACACAGCTTTCAGCGGGATTGCTCACGTAGTGCAAGGAGACAAGGTTCAAACAAAACAAGGATTTTATTATAGGTCTTGGGAAATTAACGAAAATATAACAAAAGTCTGTTCTCTTGTGGCTCTTTAAGGGTTAACAGTTCAGGGATGTCTCTTCCACATCCAAAATCATAATTCTCACTCGCTCAGATAACTTTTCCCCAGCCTTACTGTAGTCCACGTTGCAGCTAGTGGCCAACCCAGCAAAAAGTCCTTCCAAATGTCTCTCACGTATTTCCACAGGTGCATATATCCACAGGTGAGTATTTCCCAAAGGTAAGTGTCTCCAAATCCTTATATTCCTCCTGGAAGTGGACGTGCAGCACTCTTGTCCTCCAGAGAGCCCAGGTTGGAGACTGTGTTTCTTCACCCCCCACACACTCCCTCAGTCTGTCTCTTCCCTTCCCAAACCTTCAGCTCATCAGCTCCTCATTAGTTTCAGCTGCGTGGGAAGATTGGCCATAGAGGGGTGGAGTTCCCGACCATACCAGCAGATGGAGCCATAGCTGTCTGGGTTTGCAGCCACCTCAGGGGGATGTAACGTCCCTCCAGGACACAGCCTCTCGTGACATCACAATATATATATATATATATAAAACATGGGGGATTGGAAGTGATGCAGACAATTACATTGATGGAAGTTACAATCTATCTGCAATATTAAGCTGATCTACCCCCAAAAAACTAAGATTGAATCGTACTACACCGGCTCTGACGCTCGTCGGATGTGGCAGGGCTAATAGAAAACTATTACAAACTACAAAGGGAAGCACAGCCGCGAGCTGCCCAGTGACACAAGCCTACCAGACGAGCTAAATCACTTCTATGCTCGCTTCGAGGCAAGCAACACTGAAGCCTCCATGAGAGCACCAGCTGTTCCGGATGACTATGTGATCACGCTCTCCATAGCGATGTGAGTAAGACTTTTAAGCAGGTCAACATTCACAAGGCCGCAGGGCCAGACGGATTACCAGGACGTGTACTCCGAGCATGTGCTGACCAACTGGCAAGTGTCTTCACTGACATGTTCAACATGTCCCTGACTTAGTCTGTAATACCAACATGTTTCAAGCAGACCACCATAGTCCCTGTGCCCTAGGACACTAAGATAACCTGGCTAAATGATTACCGACCCGTAGCACTCACGTCTCTAGCCATGAAGTGCTTTGAAAGGCTGGTCATGGCTCACATCAACAACATTATCCCAGAAACCCTAGACCCACTCCAATTTGCATACCGCCCCAACAGATCCACAGATGATGCAATCTCTATTGCACTCCACACTGCCCTTTCCCACCTGGACAAGAGGAACACCTACGTGAGAATGCTATTCATTGACTACAGCTCAGCGTTCAACACCATAGTGCCCTCAAAGCTCATCACTAAGCTAAGGATCCTGGGACTAAACACCTCCCTCTGCAACTGGATCCTGGACTTCCTGACGGGCTGCCCCAAGGTGGTAAGGGTAGATAACAACACATCTGCCACGCTGATCCTCAACACAACAATTATTACACACCACGACAACTATTACACACCACGACAACTATTACACACCATGACAACTATTACACACCACGACAACTATTACACAACATGACAACTATTACACAACATGACAACTATTACACACCACGACAACTATTACACACACACCACGACAACTATTACACACACACCACGACAACTAATACACTCCATGACAACTATTACACACACACCACAACAACTATTACACACCACGACAACTAATACACTCCACGACAACTATTACACACACACCACAACAACTATTACACACCACGACAACTAATACACAAACACCAAAGACGCATCAAAATGGGAAAAAAACGACTGCAATGATCCACTGAACGACAGGACTTATGTCATTGACAACTCAACACAACATCATTAAGCCTTTTACATTTCTATGTCCGTGTACGTGCGAGTGTGTGGGCACACGTGTGTACAGTATGTTCACTGTAAGAGTGATTGTGTGTGTGTGTGTGTGTGTGTGTGTGTCACCTGTGTTTGTATGTATCTTGTTGTTATGTTGTGTTGTCTGGTAACCACGACGGACACCATAGTGATGACTCTGTAATCATCCAAAAACACAAAGAGGACAGCAACACACACAAACACACACACACACACACAAACACACATGTACACACAAACACACACAAACACACACACACACACACTGATATCACATCTTGTTGCTGTTGCTAATGGCTGTATTAGTCCTTCTGTTGTTGTTGTGTTGTCGTATCTGTTGTCATGATTCCAAATGGTGCACTGAGCCGGTCAGCTTTTCAAAAACATCCACTGTAATAAAACTCAAACTCAGTCATTATACACTCCCTGGCTGTACCAGTACCGTGGGTATACAATAGTGTGTGTTGCATTGTATTCATGTATTTATTTGATATGTATTGTAATGCTCCCATTGGGACATGCATAATGTCTGTGAAGAAAGGCTGTAACTCCAGAGTAGATCTGACAAGGAGTTACCAACCACACACACACACACACACGCACGTAACATCAATTTGTGCCAGAACAATGCTGATTGTTGTATTGTTTGTGTGGTTGCTAGTGGTAACAAGAACTGAAGATATAACCACAACTGCAAATGTAATTTAACTTAAAGTGCTTCCCTGGAATGAATGGCTGTGAATGTCAATTTGTCATATCATTTACCCCTCCTTTATCATACCATCTACCCTTGCTTTAACATACCCCCACCCACCTGCAAGCCCTCATATTTCACTCACCATTCCCATCCAGCCCCAGGTGTAGGTGTGTGTGTGTGTGTGTGTGTGTGTGTGTGTGTGTGTGTGTGTGTGTGTGTGTGTGTGTGTGTGTGTGTGTGTGTGTGTGTGTGTGGGTCTCTCTAATGCAGTCCTAACAACAGCCTATGTTTCACTCTGACATATTGGATAAGATATTACAACATGCTACTAAATATAAATTATATTCTGGAGAAGATATTACAACATGCTACTAAATGTAGATGATATATTGGAGAAGATATTACAACATGCTACTAACTACAGTGGCTTGCGAAAGTATTCACCCCCCATGGCATTTTTCGTATTTTGTTGCCTTACAACCTGGAATTAAAATGGATTTTGTGGGGTTTGTATCATTTGATTTCCACAACATGCCTACCACTTTGAAGATGCAAAATATTTTTTATTGTGAAACAAACAAGAAATAAGACAAAAAAACTGAAAACTTGAGCGTGCATAACTATTCACCCCCCCAAAGTCAATACTTTGTAGAGCCACCTTTTGCAGCAATTACAGCTGCAAGTCTCTTGGGGTATGTCTCTATAAGCTTGGCACATCTAGCCACTGGGATTTTTGCCCATTCTTCAAGGCAAAATTGCTCCAGCTCCTTCAAGTTGGATGGGATCTGCTGGTGAACAGCAATCTTTAAGTCATACCACAGATCCTCAATTGGATTGAGGTCTGGGCTTTGACTAGGCCATTCCAAGACATTTAAATGCTTCCCCTTAAACCACTCAAGTGTTGCTTTAGCAGTATGCTTCGGGTCATTGTCCTGCTGGAAGGTGAACCTCCGTCCCAGTCTCAAATCTCTGGAAGACTGAAACAGGTTTCCCTCAAGAATTTCCCTGTATTTAGCGCCAGCCATCATTCCTTCAATTCTGACCAGTTTCCCAGTCCCTGCCGATGAAAAACATCCCCACAGCATGATGCTGCCACCACCATGCTTCACTGTGGGGATGGTGTTCTCGGGGTGATGAGAGGTGTTAGGTTTGTGCCAGACATAGCGTTTTCCTTGATGGCCAAAAGCTCAATTTTAGTCTCATCTGACCAGAGTACCTTCTTCCATATGTTTGGGGAGTCTCCTACATGCCTTTTGGCAAACACCAAACGTGTTTGCTTATTTTTGTCTTAAAGCAATGGCATTTTTCTGGCCACTCTTCCGTAAAGCCCAGCTCTGTGGAGTGTACGGCTTAAAGTGGTCCTATGGACATATTCTCCAATCTCCGCTGTGGAGCCATATTCTTTCAATGTTTTAATAATGGATTTAATGGTGCTCCGTGGGATGTTCAAAGTTTCAGATCTTTTTTTATAACCCAACCCTGATCTGTACTTCTCCACAACTTTGTCCCTGACCTGTTTGGAGAGCACCTTGGTCTTCATGGTGCCGCTTGCTTGGTGGTGCCCCTTGCTTAGCTGTGTTGCAGACTCTGGAGCCTTTCAGAACAGATGTATATATACTGAGATCATGTGACACTTAGATTTCACACAGGTGGACTTTATTTAACTAATTATGTAACTTTTGAAGGTAATTGGTTGCACCACATCTTATTTAGGGGCTTCATAGCAAAAGGGGGTGAATACATATGCTTGCACCACTTTTCCGTAATTTATTTATTAGAATTTTTTTAAACAAGTTTTTTTTTTTCATTTCACCAATTTGGACTATTTTGTGTATGTCCATTGCATGAAATCCAAATAAAAATCCATTCAAATTACAGGTTGTAATGCAACAAAATAGGAAAAACGCCAAGGGGGATGAATACTTTTGCAAGGCACTGTATAAATGATATTTGGGAGAAGATATTACAACATGCTACTAACTAGAAACCTTATTTTCTGCAGGCGGATGTGGAAAAAGGTGGGACATTAGTGTTTGTGTATTTAGATGAACACACTGCTGAGTCCTAGGAGGCACAATATTCACAAAAGCATCTCATCTGACAAATAGTCATACTCCCACTGTGCAGTCAGTCAGTCAGTCATTCAGAACAGCAAGCAGCTCTTCTCCTCCCTCGCTCCCTCCCTCCTGTTAATCTTTCCCATTACCAGGATGGTTCCAATGCCGATAAATTGCAGCTAAAGTACTGCGCCGAGTGCTGTTAAATCGCTGGATAAGTGATTAGGAGACAGTGACGGTGTGTGTGGGTGAGATCAAATCAAATCAAATCAAATTTTATTGGTCACATGCGCCGAATACAACAGGTGCAGACATTACAGTGAAATGCTTACTTACAGCCCTTAACCAACAGTGCATTTATTTTAAACAAAAAAAGTAAGAATAAAACAACAACAAAAAAGTGTTGAGAAAAAAGAGCAGAAGTAAAATAAAGTGACAGTAGGGAGGCTATATATACAGGGGGGTACCGTTGCAGAGTCAATGTGCGGGGGCACCGGCTAGTTGAGGTAGTTGAGGTAATATGTACATGTGGGTAGAGGTAAAGTGACTATGCATAAATACTTAACAGAGTAGCAGCAGCGTAAAAGGATGGGGTGGGGGGGCAGTGCAAATAGTCCGGGTAGCCATGATTAGCTGTTCAGGAGTCTTATGGCTTGGGGGTAGAAGCTGTTGAGAAGTCTTTTGGACCTAGACTTGGCACTCGGTACCGCTTGCCGTGCGGTAGCAGAGAGAACAGTCTATGACTAGGGTGGCTGGAGTCTTTGACAATTTTGAGGGCCTTCCTCTGACACCGCCTGGTATAGAGGTCCTGGATGGCAGGAAGCTTTGCCCCAGTGATGTACTGGGCCGTACGCACTACCCTCTGTAGTGCCTTGCGGTCAGAGGCCAAGCAGTTGCCATACCAGGCGGTGATGCAACCAGTCAGGATGCTCTCGATGGTGCAGCTGTAGAATTTTTTGAGGATCTGAGGACCCATGCCAAATCTTTTTAGTCTCCTGAGGGGGAATAGGCTTTGTCGTGCCCTCTTCACGACTGTCTTGGTGTGTTTGGACCATGATAGTTCGTTGGTGATGTGGACACCAAGGAACTTGAAGCTCTCAACCTGTTCCACTACAGCCCCGTCGATGAGAATGGGGGCGTGCTCAGTCCTCTTTTTTTTCCTGTAGTCCACAATCATCTCCTTTGTCTTGGTCACGTTGAGGGAGAGGTTGTTGTCCTGGCACCACACGGCCAGATCTCTGACCTCCTCCCTATAGGCTGTCTCATCGTTATCGGTGATCAGGCCTACCACTGTTGTGTCGTCGGCAAACTTAATGATGGTGTTGGAGTCGTGCCTGGCCATGCAGTCATGGGTGAACAGAGAGTACAGGAGGGGACTGAGCACGCACCCCTGAGGGGCCCCCGTGTTGAGGATCAGTGTGGCAGATGTGTTGTTACCTACCCTTACCACCTGGGGGCGGCCCGTCAGGAAGTCCAGGATCCAGTTGCAGAGGGAGGTGTTTAGTCCCAGGATCCTTAGCTTAGTGATGAGCTTAGAGGGCACTATGGTGTTGAATGCTGAGCTGTAGTCAATGAATAGCATTCTCACGTAGGTGTTCCTCTTGTCCAGGTGGGAAAGGGCAGTGTGGAGTGCGATAGAGATTGCATCATCTGTGGATCTGTTGGGGCGGTATGCAAATTGGAGTGGGTCTAGGGTTTCTGGGATTATGCTGTTGATGTGAGCCATGACCAGTCTTTCAAAGCACTTCATGGCTACAGACGTCAGTGCTACGGGTCGGTAGTCATTTAGGCAGGTTATCTTAGAGTTCTTGGGCACGGGGACTATGGTGGTCTGCTTGAAACATGTTGGTATTACAGACTCAGTCAGGGACATGTTGAAAATGTCAGTGAAGACACTTGCCAGTTGGTCAGCACATGCTCGGAGTACACGTCCTGGTAATCCGTCTGGCCCTGCGGCCTTGTGAATGTTGACCTGCTTAAAAGTCTTACTCACATCGGCTACGGAGAGCGTGATCACATAGTCATCCGGAACAGCTGGTGCTCTCATGCATGCTTCAGTGTTGCTTGCCTCAAGCGAGCATAGAAGTGGTTTAGCTTCGTCTGGTAGGCTTGTGTCACTGGGCAGCTCGCGGCTGTGCTTCCCTTTGTAGTCTGTAATAGTTTTCAAGCCCTGCCACATCCGACGAGCGTCAGAGCCAGTGTAGTATGATTCAATCTTAGACCTGTATTGACTCTTTGCCTGTTTGATGGTTCGTCTGAGGTCATAGCGGGATTTCTTATAAGCGTCCGGGTTAGAGTCCCGTTCCATGAAAGCGGCAGCTCTACCCTTTAGCTCAGTGCGGATGTTTCCTGTAATCCATGGCTTCTAGTTGGGGTATGTACGTACGGTCACTGTGGGGACGACATCATCGATGCACTTATTGATGAAGCCAGTGACTGATGTGGTGTACTCCTCAATGCTGTCTGAAGAATCCCGGAACATGTTCCAGTCTGTGCTAGCAAAACAGTCCTGTAGCTTAGCATCTGCGTCATCTGACCACTTTTTTATTAACCGAATCACTGGTGCTTCCTGCTTCAGTTTTTGCTTATAAGCAGGAATCAGGAGGATAGAGTTATGGTCAGATTTGCCAAATGGAGGGCGAGGGAGAGCTTTGTATGCGTCTCTGTGTGTGGAGTAAAGGTGGTCTAGATAGTGTGTGAGTATGGGAAGAGAGGAGGAGTGTTGAGTTTAGAAGAGATGAACCTTCTTTCAGTAAACATTGACCCCTAACGCATCATCATACCAGGTCATAGCAAGCCTCATTAGGCTGCCTGGTTGATCTTTGACCCTGTTTGACCTTAGTGCGCCCCCAGGCTCTAAAGATACCATTTATAATCTCCTAGATGGTGGATTAGGCTAACCCCTAAGGCATTTCACCAGGGGCGTATAGGCAATGGGCTATTAATTAGATAACACGGTATAAGCCTACACACACACACACACACACACGCACACAGACATCCACACACAAATACACACTGATGCATGCACGCACATATACACACAACTATACAGAGAGAGAGAGAGAGAGAGAGAGAGAGAGAGAGAGAGAGAGAGAGAGAGAGAGAGAGAGAGAGAGAGAGAGAGAGAGAGAGAGAGAGAGAGAGAGAGAGAGAGATAGACTGTAAGAGAGAGAGAGCGAAAGAGAGCAAGAGAGAGCGACTCCCCAGTCTGACCACGGCCCCAGGCTAGGAATTAACTGTCAATCAATAATGAGCTAATGGGTGCGGGGGACAGGAGATCATTTGATGGTGTCTGGGTCTAGTGAGTGGTTCAGCCCCCGTAGCGTTGTGTGAAAACAGACTGATTTAAAGTGTTCACCATTATTTATTGCATTGCCTATGGTTATTATGTGTCTGTGTGTGTGTCAGTGTGCTGTGTGTGTGTGTGTGTGTGTGTGTGTGTGTGTGTGTGTGTGTGTGTGTGTGTGTGTCAGTGTGCTGTGTGTGCTGTGTGTGTGACAAACATATCCTTTAACATAACCGTCTGGCTGTAGTATGCGTGAGGAGCTCATTGCCCCCCCCCCTCCTCCCCCTCTCTCCACTGCCACTTCCTGGTGTGACAGCTGTGAATACATAGCGTGCCTCCTCACACACCCACACCACATGTGCATCACACGCAGGAGTCACTTTCACACACACACAAAGAAACACCCAGGTTCACAGAAACAGTTGCAAAAGAGACTCACTGTATCAACAATGTAGTAAAAGCAAAGAGGAATTGACAATCATTCACACATTGAAACTCAGACACACACAGACACACAGACACAGACACACAGGCACCTGGCACACAGACACAGACACACAGGCACCTGGCACACAGACACAGACACACAGACACCTGGCACACAGACACAGACACACAGGCACCTGGCACACAGACACAGACAGACAGGCACCTGGCACACATACACAGACACACAGACACCTGGCACACATACACAGACACACAGACACCTGGCACACAGACACAGACACACAGGCACCTGGCACACAGACCAGCCAACTTTGACAACGCAAATACACACCACTGGTGCTGGCTGGCCCAGAAAAACACTTTCCCAGCAGCAGCACAACAGCACCACAACAGCACAGTGAGAAGCAGCACCACATCAGCACAGTGAGCAGCAGCACCACAACAGCACCACAACAGCACAGTGAGCAGCAGCACCACAACAGCACCACAACAGCACAGTGAGCAGCAGCACCACAACAGCACCACAACAGCACAGTGAGCAGCAGCACCACAACAGCACCAAACAGCACAGTGAGCAGCAGCACCACAACAGCACCACAACAGCACAGTGAGCAGCAGCACCACAACAGCACCACAACAGCACAGTGAGCAGCAGCACCACAACAGCACCACAACAGCACAGTGAGCAGCAGCACCACAGCAGCAAGTGAGGAACCAGCAGAGCACATAGAGCTATCTAGTCTCGCATCAGCTTCCTGCTTCTATAACTCCTATAGTAATATGATCTACAGTCCCAGTTCATCAGCTTCCTGCTTCTATAACTCCTATAGTAATATGATCTACAGTCCCAGTTCATCAGCTTCCTGCTTCTATAACTCCTATAGTAATATGATCTACAGTCCCAGTTCATCAGCTTCCTGCTTCTATAACTCCTATAGTAATATGATCTACAGTCCCAGTTCATCAGCTTCCTGCTTCTATAACTCCTATAGTAATATGATCTACAGTCCCAGTTCATCAGCTTCCTGCTTCTATAACTCCTATAGTAATATGATCTACAGTCCCAGCTCATCAGCTTCCTGCTTCTATAACTCCTATAGTAATATGATCTACAGTCACAGTTCATCAGCTTCCTGCTCCTATAAATCCTAAAGTAATATGATCTACATTCACAGTTCATCAGCTTCCTAATCCTTTACCTCCTATAGTAATATGATCTCACAGTCAGAGTTCAGCAGCTTCCTGCTTCTATAACTCCTATAGTAATATGATCTCACAGTCAGAGTTCAGCAGCTTCCTACACCTGTAACTCCTATAGTAATATGGTCTCACAGTCACAGTTCATCAGCTTCCTGCTCCTATAACTCCTATAGAAATATGAACTCCTACAGTAATATGATCTACAGTCACAGTAATATGATCTACAGTCATAGTAATATGATCTAGAATTAGATCTAGAATTAGTTAATCAGTTTCCTACACCTGTAACTCGTATAGTAATATGGTCTCACAGTCACAGTTCATCAGCTTCCTGCTCCTTTAACTCCTATAGCAATATGATCTCACAGTCACAGTTCATCAGCTTCCTGCTTCTATAACTCCTATAGTAATATGATCTACAGTCACAGTTCATCAGCTTCCTGCTCCTATAACTCCTATAGTGACATGATCTACAGTCACAGTTCACACAAACAAAGCAGAAGTAAGAAACCTGATCACGCAACAGATGCATGACACTTCTCTCTCTCTCAATTCAATTCAATTCAATTTCAATTCAATTTAAGGGCTTTATTGGCATGGGAAACGTATGTTAACATTGCCAAAGCAAGTGATTTTATCTCTCCATCTGTCTATTATTCTGGCTGTTTTCTCTCTCTCTCTCTCTCTCTCTCTCTCTCTCTCTCTCTCTCTCTCTCTCTCTCTCTCTCTCTCTCTCTCTCTCTCTCTCTCTCTCTCTCGCCCATCCTCTTTCCACCCTCTTTCCTGTGACATCTCTCTCTCTTTCCATCTCATCATTCCATCCACCACTTTTTCCATGTCTGAGTCAGATTTACTAGTCCACCTACAGGTGGGCTGGTAACTAAGTCAAACTGAAACTGTTGATCAGAGCAGAAGGAAATAGCAGGTACCACACAGACACATAGTTTCTCAGCTCTGGTCATGTGTCTCAAGCTCTCTATTTCTATAATAGATAAGCTACACTCCCACTCTCTATTTCTATAATAGATAAGCTACTCTCCCACTCTCTATTTCTATAATAGATAAGTTACACTCCCACTCTCTATTTCTATAATAGATAAGCTACACTCCCACTCTCTATTTTTATAAAAGGTTAGGCTACACTCCCACTCTCTATTTCTATAATAGATAAACTACACTCCCACTCTCTATTTCTATAATAGATAAGCTACTCTCCCACTCTCTATTTCTATAATAGATAAGTTACACTCCCACTCTCTATTTCTATAAAAGATAGGCTACACTCCCACTCTCTATTTCTATAATATATAAGCTACTCTCCCACTCTATTTCTATAATAGATAATCTACTCTCCCACTCTCTATTTCTATAATAGATAAGCTACTCTCCCACTCTCTATTTCTATAATAGATAAGCTACTCTCCCACTCTCTATTTCTATAATAGATAAGCTACCCTCCCACTCTCTATTTCTATAAAAGATAGGCTACACTCCCACTCTATATTTCTATAATAGATAAGCTACACTCCCACTCTCTATTTCTTTAATAGATAAGCTACACTCCCACTCTCTATTTCTATAATAGATAGGCTACACTCCCACTCTATATTTCTATAATAGATAAGCTACACTCCCACTCTCTATTTCTTTAATAGATAAGCTACACTCCCACTCTCTATTTCTATAATAGATAGGCTACACTCCCACTCTCTATTTCTATAATAGATAAGCTACTCTCCCACTCTCTATTTCTATAATAGATAAGCTACTCTCCCACTCTCTATTTCTATAATAGATAGGCTACACTCCCACTCTCTATTTCTATAATAGACACTCTCCCTATTTATAGAATGGGGATGTGACAGGCGATGGCGTGAAGAAGATATCCTATTGAGATATCCAGTAAACTATAATTACACTGAGATGCTTGCTTGCGTCACACAAAGAGAGAGAGAGACATATGGGTGTGCGTGGGTTAGGCCCAGCACTGTGACTCAAGAGGTAAATGGAGGCATAGAACTTATGATTAAATATGCATTCACATTAAGGATAGAAAACACAAGAACACACATTGAAATGCACACAGACACGCTCATACAACAGTCATAGAGACATAGCCTAGGACTAGGTATTAGATAAACACACACACATGCAGGATACACACACACACATGCAGGATACACACACACATGCAGGATACACACACGCATGCAGGATACACAGATGCATGCATGATACAGAGATGCATACATGATACAGAGAAAGGCCTACACCAGAATATATGTAATGTGCGATATCCATAGGAAGTACAGACAATAGGGGATTGTATAGACTACTGCATGCAGGACATAATGAAATCAGTTGGCCGTGAATATTGGCATTATATGCAGGCTTTTTCCCTGTGCAAAGAGCTAAAGCTAAGTCAGATATCTTCAGTGAAATCTACAATACGTGGCCATTTTTCACGGCTAATCTTTTCTCCTCTCTTCTTTCCTTCTCTCTTGAGTGAAATATGGAACAGAATCTGTCGGGCTGCCAAGTAATGGCTGCATTACAATAACAGGTCAGTGTGTTGGTCTGCCAGACAGACTGCAAATCTCTCTCTCTCTCTCTCTCTCTCTCTCTCTCTCTCTCTCTCTCTCTCTCAATTACAATTTACAATTACAATTTAAGGGCTTTATTGGCATGGGAAACATATGTTAACATTGCCAAAGCAAGTGAAGTAGATAGTAAACAAAAGTGAAATAAACAATAAATATTAACAGTAAACATTACACACTCTCTCTCTCTCTCTCTCTCTCTCTCTCTCTCTCTCTCTCTCTCTCTCTCTCTCTCTCTCTCACCTCTCTTCCAGCTGACGTAGGTCTTCCCTCTGTTCCTCCAGACGAGTGTTGGCCTGTTGGAGTTTTTCTTTCAGGACTCTCTCTCCTTCCTCACTCCTCTTCTCAATCTCCTCTTTCAGTACTCTCCATCTCTCCTCACTTCTCTTTTCAAGCTGTTCTCTCTGGGTCATCTCTCTCTCCAATGCCCCTCTTTCGAGCTGTGCTCTCAAGGCTCTGTCTCTCTCCTCACTCCTTTTTTCCAGCTCCTCATCTAGGCATCTCCTCTCTTCAAACCTCTTTTCATGTTCTTCTCTCAGAACATTCTCTTTCTCCGTAGCCCCTCTCTGGATCTCTTCTCTCAGCGCCCTCTCCCACTCCTCTCTGCCCAGTTCCAGCAGCTCTCTCTTGGCTCTCTCTCTCTCTGCGGCACCTCTCTGGTTCTGGAGCTCTCTCTCCACCTGGGCCAACCTGTCCTGGAGGAGCTGGAACTCATGAAGGATGAGGTAACTCACACCGCAGTACTGACACACAGTCTCCGACCTCTCCATCTGAAAACAACAGACAGAAAATCACTCAGCCAATCCATCAAATAATCTAATTCTAACTACAAATGTGATTTAACCACTACCAACTGTAACTCTACCCTTGCCTCTAACATTAGCCCTCAAATAGCTTACCAACAACTACAATTCTTGTGATGATATACAGTGGCTTGCGAAAGTATTCACCCCCCATGGCATTTTTCCTATTCTGTTGCCTTACAACCTGGAATTAAAATGGATTTTGTGGGGTTTGTATCATTTGATTTACACAACATGCCTACCCCTTTGAAGATGCAAAATATTTTTTATTGTGAAACAAACAAGAAATAAGACAAAAGAACAGAAAACTTGACCATGCATAACTATTACACCTTTTGCAGCAATTACAGCTGCAAGTCTCTTGGGGTATGTCTCTATATGCTTGGCACATCTAGCCACTGGGATTTTTGCCCATTCTTCAAGGCAAAAATGCTCCAGCTCCTTCAAGTTGGATGGGTTCCGCTGGTGTACAGCAATCTTTAAGTCATACCACAGATTCTCAATTGGATTGAGGTCTGGGCTTTGACTAGGCCATTCCAAGACATTTAAATGTTTCCCCTTAAACCACTCAAGTGTTGCTTTAGCAGTATGCTTAGGGTCATTGTCCTGCTGGAAGGTGAACCTCCGTCCCAGTCTCAAATCTCTGGAAGACTGAAACAGGTTTCCCTCAAGAATTTCCCTGTATTTAGCGCCATCCATCATTCCTTCAATTCTGACCAGTTTCCCAGTCCCTGCCGATGAAAAACATCCCCACAGCATGATGCTGCCACCACCATGCTTCACTGTGGGGATGGTGTCCTCGGGGTGATGAGAGGTGTTGGGTTTGCGCCAGACATAGCATTTTCCTTGATGGCCAAAAAGCTCAATTTTAGTCTCATCTGACCAGAGTACCTTCTTCCATATGTTTGGGGAGTCTCCCACATGCCTTTTGGCGAACACCAAACGTGTTTGCTTATTTTTTTCTTTAAGCAATGGGTTTTTTCTGGCCACTCTTCCGTAAAGCCCAGCTCTTTGGAGTGTACGGCTTAAAGTGGTCCGTTGGACAGATTCTCCAATCTCCGCTGTGGAGCTTTGCAGCTCCTTCAGGGTTATCTTTGGTCTCTTTGTTGCCTCTCTGATTAATGCCCTCCTTGCCTGGTCTGTGAGTTTTGGGGGCGGCCCTCTCTTGGCAGGTTTGTTGTGGTGCCATATTCTTTCCATTTTTTAATAATGGATTTAATGGTGCAATGGCTTTTTTCTGACCACTCTTCCGTAAAGCCCAGCTCTGTGGAGTGTACGGCTTAAAGTGGTCCTATGGACAGATACTCCAATCTCCGCTGTGGAGCCATATTCTTTCAATTTTTTATAATGGATTTAATGGTGGTTCAAAGATTCGAATATTTTTTTATAACCCAACCCTGGTCTGTACTTCTCCACAACTTTGTCCCTGACCTGTTTGGAGAGCTCCTTGGTCTTCATGGTGCCGCTTGCTTGGTGGTGCCCCTTGCTTAGTGGTGTTGCAGACTCTGGGGCCTTTCAGAACAGCTGTATATATACTGAGATCATGTGACAGATCATGTGACACTTAGATTGCACACAGGTGGACTTTATTTAACTAATTATGTGACTTCTGAAGGTAATTGGTTGCACCAGATCTTATTTAGGGGCTTCATAGCAAAGGGGGTGAATACATATGCACACACCTCTTTTCTGTTATTTATTTTTTAGAATTTTTTTCATTTCACTTCACCAATTTGGACTATTTTGTGTATGTCCATTACATGAAATCCAAATAAAAATCAATTTAAATTACAGGTTGTAATGCAACAAAATAGGAAAAACGCCAAGGGGGATGAATACTTTTGCAAGGCATTGTAAACCACTCATTTTTGCTGCCGACTAACTGAACCTCATTAAGCGGTCAACAAACTGTTATATTTTTTCCAAACAGTAAAATGACGTGACTATCAGAGCTATATAATGTATATAATGACGAGATGCTTATATTTCCGCCCTAAAAATGGGCGTCGTCCCAAGGCGGGAAGGCAGGAGACAAGCTTAGGCCACATATAAGCCCATAGAAACGCATTGGACTTATTTTGGACAGGTTTTGACGAGAGTGAAACCTCTCGCTTCGCCCTCTTCCTCTCTGATACTATGCATGCATACAAGGACCGGACATTTTTCATTAAGAGCTTAATAGAAACATGCAACAATAGCAAACTTATTGTCTTACAGTCAAAATGCTATAGCCTGTTATTGAACATGCAACTCCTGTAATGAGGCAGCTAATAAAATGTCATTTTCAAACATTTGCCCAAATGCAATTAGCGGAAAACACAGTTCAAACTGCGCACCTAATGCAAGCAGTTCCATATGTGACAGAGGTGAAAATCTCAGTTAGAAACTTAGAAAGAGGGGGAACCTAATAGCAACTACTATGATGGGTTGCTAAAATGACTAGGATTGTGCCTTTGGCTTCTGGACATCGAAAGAAAGTTGATATGAAAACCAATAGAACCAGAGAGAAATGCTGGTTAATGAAAAAGGAAGTCTTTGTAAAATAATTGCCTCCACGTTTCTATGGATGGATTTTCACAAGGCTTCTTTGAAGCAAGGAAGACATGCCTCATTATTTGAAGTAAAGTAAAACGTTCATGTTTCAAACAATTATACTGCCTCAAGCCCACATTGCAAAGTGGTGGCCACAACTAAAAAGGAGCTATATTTCTCAATCTCAACTCGTAAAGCGCGCCTCCCATACACCAAATCGGATGCATAGGCTACAGAGCCCCACAGTGGAGGTGTCATAATACCCATAAAACCTAGCAGTCAAATAGGGAAATGGTTTCAATTGTTTTTCCACCATTCATTTTTCCCATAGGGGATTTTAGAAACACTTAAAATAAGGGCTGTGTTTTGTGTAGGCTTACCCTGGCGTGACGTTTTGATAACCGTGTAAATCTCTCTAGGACAAGGTGACTTTTATCAATATATTCGCCTGTATCTATCCCCCAAAAATGAAATGCTAATTAGCTGCTAATGTGGCTATCATAAAGAACTAAAAATGCCATGATAATCTTGACGAGACTGCCGAATCGAGGCAAAGGTAAGAATCTCTGGATTAACTATCTAATGTTAGCTAAATGTAGTAATTAATTAAATGGACAATTCTGTGAACTGTCTTGTGCAAGTTTTAAATTGACACAATACCTGTTATCAAAGGTGTCAGCTAGAGATGACATGCAGGAGCTTGCAGGGATTTGTAGTTTTGTAATTAGCATTTTCGAATCTGAGAGTAAATAGAGACATATATATTGATAACAGTCACCTTGTCCGAGAGAGATTTACATGGTTATCAAACGTCACGCCAGGGTAAGCCTACATGAAACACAGCCCTTATTTTAAGTGATTCTAAAATCCATTATGGGAAAAATTAATGGTGAAAAAATGATTGGAACCATTTCCCAGTTTGACCGCTAGGTTTTATGGGTATTATGAGACCTCCACTGTGGGGATCTGTAGCCTATGCATCCGAATGGCGTATGGGAGGCGCGCTTTACAAGTTGAGATTGAGAAATATAGCTCCTTTTTAGTTGTGGCCACCAAAGTGTTTAACACGCGATTGCATTTAGAATTGTTATTTGTTGCGCAATGACTAGGCTTACAAAAGCAAGTTTCACTTCAGTAGCCTACAGCTACTCTGGCGCTGTCTGACAGGTGGTAGGATATTCATCTCCTCTAACTAGTCTCTGTATGCTGTCTGACAGGTGATATTCCTCTCCTCTAACTAGTCTCTGTATGATGTCTGACAGGTGATATTCCTCTCCTCTAACTAGTCTCTGTATGCTGTCTGACAGGTGATATTCCTCTCCTCTAACTAGTCTCTGTATGCTGTCTGACAGGTGATATTCCTCTCCTCTAACTAGTCTCTGTATGCTGTCTGACAGGTGATATTCCTCTCCTCTAACTAGACTCTGTATGATGTCTGACAGGTGATATTCCTCTCCTCTAACTAGTCTCTGTATGCTGTCTGACAGGTGATATTCCTCTCCTCTAACTAGTCTCTGTATGCTGTCTGACAGGTGATATTCCTCTCCTCTAACTAGTCTCTGTATGCTGTCTGACAGGTGATATTCCTCTCCTCTAACTAGTCTCTGTATGCTGTCTGACAGGTGATATTCCTCTCCTCTAACTAGTCTCTGTATGATGTCTGACAGGTGATATTCCTCTCCTCTAACTAGTCTCTGTATGCTGTCTGACAGGTGATATTCCTCTCCTCTAACTAGTCTCTGTATGCTGTCTGACAGGTGATATTCCTCTCCTCTAACTAGTCTCTGTATGATGTCTGACAGGTGATATTCCTCTCCTCTAACTAGTCTCTGTATGCTGTCTGACAGGTGATATTCCTCTCCCTCTAACTAGTCTCTGTATGATGTCTGACAGGTGATATTCCTCTCCTCTAACTAGTCTCTGTATGATGTCTGACAGGTGATATTCCTCTCCTCTAACTAGTCTCTGTATGCTGTCTGACAGGTGATATTCCTCTCCCTCTAACTAGACTCTGTATGATGTCTGACAGGTGATATTCCTCTCCTCTAACTAGTCTCTGTATGCTGTCTGACAGGTGATATTCCTCTCCTCTAACTAGTCTCTGTATGCTGTCTGACAGGTGATATTCCTCTCCTCTAACTAGTCTCTGTATGCTGTCTGACAGGTGATATTCCTCTCCTCTAACTAGTCTCTGTATGCTGTCTGACAGGTGATATTCCTCTCCTCTAACTAGACTCTGTATGATGTCTGACAGGTGATATTCCTCCTCTCCTGTCTGTGTGATAAATACAGTGAGGGAAAAAAGTATTGGATCCCCTGCTGATTTTGTACGTTTGCCCACTGACAAAGACATGATCAGTCTATAATTTTAATGGTAGGTTTATTTGAACAGTGAGAGACAGAATAACAACAAAAAATCCAGAGAAACGCATGTCAAAAATGTTATAAATTGATTTGCATTTTAATGAGGGAAATAAGTATTTGACCCCTCTGCAAAACATGACTTAGTACTTGGTGGCAAAACCCTTGTTGGCAATCACAGAGGTCAGACGTTTCTTGTAGTTGGCTACCAGGTTTGCACACATCTCAGGAGGGATTTTGTCCCACTCCTCTTTGCAGATCTTCTCCAAGTCATTAAGGTTTCGAGGCAAACGTTTGGCAACTCGAACCTTCAGCTCCCTCCACAGATTTTCTATGGGATTAAGGTCTGGAGACTGGCTGGGCCACTCCAGGACCTTAATGTGCTTCTTCTTGAGCCCCTCCTTTGTTGCCTTGGCCGTGTGTTTTGGGTCATTGTCATGCTGGAATACCCATCCACGACCCATTTTCAATGCCCTGGCGGAGGGAAGGAGGTTCTCACCCAAGATTTGATGGTACATGGCCCCGTCCATCGTCCCTTTGATGCGGTGAAGTTGTCCTGTCCCCTTAGCAGAAAAACACCCCCAAAGCATAATGTTTCCACCTCCATGTTTGACAGTGGGGATGGTGTTCTTGGGGTCATAGGCAGCATTCCTCCTCCTCCAAACACGGCGAGTTGAGTTGATGCCAAAGAGCTCAATTTTGGTCTCATCTGACCACAACACTTTCACCCAGTTCTCCTCTGAATAATTCAGATGTTCATTGGAAAACTTCAGACAGGCCTGTATATGTGCTTTCTTGAGCAGGGGGACCTTGTGGGCGCTGCAGGATTTCAGTCCTTCACGGCGTAGTGTGTTACCAATTGTTTTCTTGATGACTATGCTCCCAGCTGCCTTGAGATCATTGACAAGATCCTCCTGTGTAGTTCTGGGCTGATTCCTCACCATTCTCATGATCATTGCAACTCCACGAGGTGAGATGGAGCCTGCATGGAGCCCCAGGCCGAGGGAGATTGACAGGTCTTTTGTGTTTCTTCCATTTGCGAATAATCGCACCAACTGTTGTCACCTTCTCACCAAGCTGCTTGGCGGTGGTCTTGTAGCCCATTCCAGCCTTGTGTAGGTCTACAATCTTGTCCCTGACATCCTTGGAGAGCTCTTTGGTCTTGGCCATGGTGGGGAGTTTGGAATCTGATTGATTGATTGCTTCTGTGGACAAGTGTCTTTTATACAGGTAACAAGCTGAGATTTGGAGCACTCCCTTTAAGAGTGTGCTTCTAATCTCAGCTCGTTACCTGTATAAAAGACACCTGGGAGCCAGAAATCTTTCTGATGGAGAGGGGGTCAAATACTTATTTCCCTGATTACAATGCAAATCAATTTATAACATTTTTGACATGCGTTTTTCTGGATTTTGTTGTTGTTATTCTGTCTCTCACTGTTCAAATAAACCTACCATTAAAATTATAGACTGATCATTTCTTTGTCAGTGGGCAAACGTACAAAATCAGCAGGCGATCAAATACTTTTTTCCCTCACTGTAAGAAGCATGACAACTAACGAAAATACAGAAGCGCCAATTTAATTCCACACAATTATGCTAATTAACCTCTAGACCGAAAAGTATGACCGGTCAAATTAATTTTTGTGTGGCTAACCGATTAACGGTTAAAATCCTTACCACTTATATAACTTGTATAGGCTAGGCTAAACTAAACTAACCATATTGGTCCTTTCCATCATGGCGATCTAGTGACTACCGGGATATGTGTCAGTGAGCCGAACGTGTTTCTTTGATCGCTTTCACTCAAACCCACCAGTCAATCTCACCAGCTCCCACTCTCACCTACACCCACCAATCAATCTCACCAGCTCCCACTCTCACCTACACCCACCAGTCAATCTCACCAGCTCCCACTCTCACCTACACCCACCAGTCAATCTTACCAGCTCTCACTCTCACCTACACCCACCAGTCAATCTCACCAGCTCCCACTCTCACCTACACCCACCAGTCAATCTCACCAGCTCTCACACTCACCTACACCCACCAGTCAATCTCACCAGCTCTCACTCTCACCTACAACCACCAGTCAATCTCACCAGCTCTCACTCTCACCTACACCCACCAGTCAATCTCACCAGCTCCCACTCTCACCTACACCCACCAGTCAATCTCACCAGCTCGTACTTTCACCTACACCCACCAGTCAATCTCACCAGCTCCCACTCTCACCTACACCCACTAGTCAATCTCACCAGCTCCCACTCTCACCTACACCCACTAGTCAATCTCACCAGCTCTCACTCTCACTTACACCCCAGTGAACACAGAAGGCTGGTGATGACAACATAGAGGGAGAGAAAGAGCGGGAACAAGAGAAAAGGAGTGAGAGAGAAGAGAGAAGGATACATGAGGAGGGGACAGCATTGTGTGTACACCAGAGTAGACCTACATTCTATTTTCTTTCCATTGGATGTTTGACAAATGGCTGATTTATGAGCTCACCTATTGTAGCGCTTTTAAAAATAGTTTTATCTCAGAAACAGGCCCAGCTGCTGTGTCTGTGACAGTTGTTATTGTGGTTGTCACAGCTTCAGAGGATCTGTCTGGATTAGTTTACAACCCAGAGGATTCACATTGATAACATGACAGAGGATGTTCTGGTGACATTCTGACAGTTCACGTGTCTTTGAGGCACAGGTTTGTAAACAAGGTGAAGCAAGCCCAGCAATGCGTCTGTCGGCCCTAAAACACACCACACCGAACGAACGGCAGACGAACGGCAGACTGTCATTCGGTGCGATGTGTTTTCGTCTTAAGTCTACTCTCTGACAACACACTGACAGGGGTCACATTATAAGAGGGATAGAAATATACATATTTCTTTATTTCTATTGATCCCACTCTTCCAATGCTTCTTCACTGTCTGTCTGTCAGTCTTCATTTATGTCATGTCCATGTCTATATGAATGGTTTATCTGTGTCATATCTACCTTCATCTGCCGTCCGTCCGTCTATCTGACTTACTGTGTGTGTGTGTGTGTGTGTGTGTGTATTCAGACACCTTGACTTTTTCCACATTTTGTTATGTAACAGCCTTATTCTAAAATAGATTACTCTGACAGAGCTCTAGAGTTCCTCTGTGGAGATGGGAGAACCTTCCAGAGGACAACCATCTCTGCAGCACTCCACCAATCAGGCCTTTATGGTAGAGTGACCAGATGGACGCCACTCAGTAAAAGGCACATGACAGCCCGCTTGGAGTTTGCCAAAAGGCACCTAAAGACTCTCAGACCATAAGAAACAAGATTCTCTTGTCTGATGAAACCAAGATTGAACGTTTTGGCCTGAATGCCAAGTGTCACATCTGGAGGAAACCTGGCACCATCCCTACAATGAAGCATGGTGGAGGCAGCATCATGCTGTGGAGATGTTTTCAGCGGCAGGGACTGGGACACTAGTCAGGATCGAGGCAAAGATTAACAGAGCAAAGTACAGAGAGATCCTTGATGAAAACCTGCTCCAGAGCGCTCAGGACCCCAGATTGGGGCGAAGGTTCACCTTCCAACAGTACAACGACCTTAAGCACACAGCCAAGACAACGTAGGAGTGGCTTAGGGACAAGTCTCCGAAAGTCCTTGAGTGAACCAGCCAGAGGCCGAACTTGAACCCGATCGAACATCTCTGGAGCCACCTAAAAATAGCTCCCCATCCAACCTGACAGAGCTTGAGAGGATCTTCAGAGAAGAATGGGAAAAACTCCCCAAATACAAGTGTTTCAAGCTTGTAGCGTCATACCCAAGAAGACTCTAGGCTGAAACCACTGCCAAAGGTGCTTCAACAAAGTACTTAGTAAAGGGTCTGAATACTTACCTAAATGTGATATTTCATTTTTTTACCACAAATTTCTAAAAACCTGTTTTTGCTTTCTCATTATGGGGTATTGTGTGTAGATCGATGAGGGGAGAAAAACAATTTAATCAATTTTAGAATAAGGCTGTAACCTAACAAAATGTGGAAAATGTTAAGGCATCTGAATACATTCCGAAGGCACTGTATATACGAGCCCAAGCCTTAAAAAAACCCTGAATAAAAATAATGATTGTGCCGTTTTACAATACATAGTCTACTGCATATTACACATGGCAGAGAAACATTTAAAAAATACTGATTTCAGATATCTTTGGTACATAATTGGTCTAGCCTAAATTAAACAAATTCAGTGTTAGCCTACAATTACAGTGAATTTGTATTTGATATTGAATAGCCTAGTAATAGTGTATTTTTTATTTTTTTCCATAATTAATAACATTACCTTTAGCTACAGAATATCTTACCACTGTGCGTTTCCATCTCCTCCCCTCTCTCCATTCCTTTCTCCAGTGCGCAGAGAGAGGGGCTGTCAACAGTTTATTTAAATACAGTGGGGAAAAACAGTATTTAGTCAGCCACCAATTGTGCAAGTTCTCCCACTTAAAGAGATGAGAGAGGCCTGTAATTTTCATCATAGGTACACGTCAACTATGACAGACAAAATGAGAAAAAAAATCCAGATAATCACATTGTAGGATTTTTAATGAATTTATTTGCAAATTATGGTGGAAAATAAGTATTTGGTCAATAACAAAAGTTTCTCAATACTTTGTTATATACCCTTTGTTGGCAATGACACAGGTCAAATGTTTTCTGTAAGTCTTCACAAGGTTTTCACACACTGTTGCTGGTATTTTGGCCCATTCCTCCATGCAGATCTCCTCTAGAGCAGTGATGTTTTGGGGCTGTCGCTGGGCAACACGGACTTTCAACTCCCTCCAAAGATTTTCTATGGGGTTGAGATCTGGAGACTGGCTAGGCCACTCCAGGACCTTGAAATGCTTCTTACGAAGCCACTCCTTCGTTGCCCGGGCGGTGTGTTTGGGATCATTGTCATGCTGAAAGACCCAGCCACGTTTCATCTTCAATGCCCTTGCTGATGGAAGGAGGTTTTCACTCAAAATCTCACGATACATGGCCCCATTCATTCTTTCCTTTACACGGATCAGTCGTCCTGGTCCCTTTGCAGAAAAACAGCCCCAAAGCATGATGTTTCCACCCCCATGCTTCACAGTAGGTATGGTGTTCTTTGGATGCAACTCAGCATTCTTTGTCCTCCAAACACGACGAGTTGAGTTTTTACCAAAAAGTTATATTTTGGTTTCATCTGACCATATGACATTCTCCCAATCCTCTTCTGGATCATCCAAATGCACTCTAGCAAACTTCAGACGGGCCTGGACATGTACTGGCTTAAGCAGGGGGGCACATCTTGCACTGCAGGATTTGAGTCCCTGGTGGCATAGTGTGTTACTGATGGTAGGCTTTGTTACTTTGGTCCCAGCTCTCTGCAGGTCATTCACTAGGTCCCCCCGTGTGGTTCTGGGATTTTTGCTCACCGTTCTTGTGATCATTTTGACCCCACGGGGTGAGATCTTGCGTGGAGCCCCAGATCGAGGGAGATTATCAGTGGTCTTGTATGTCTTCCATTTCCTAATAATTGCTCCCACAGTTGATTTCTTCAAACCAAGCTGCTTACCTATTGCAGATTCAGTCTTCCCAGCCTGGTGCAGGTCTACAATTTTGTTTCTGGTGTCCTTTGACAGCTCTTTGGTCTTGGCCATAGTGGAGTTTGGAGTGTGACTGTTTGAGGTTGTGGACAGGTGTCTTTTATACTGATAACAAGTTCAAACAGGTGCCATTAATACAGGTAACGAGTGGAGGACAGAGGAGCCTCTTAAAGAAGAAGTTACAGGTCTGTGAGAGACAGAAATCTTGCTTGTTTGTAGGTGACCAAATACTTATTTTCCACCATAATTTGCAAATAAATTCATTAAAAATCCTACAATGTGATTTTCTGGATTTTTTTTCTCAATTTGTCTGTCATAGTTGACGTGTACCTATGATGAAAATTACAGGCCTCTCTCATCTTTTTAAGTGGGAGAACTTGCACAATTGGTGGCTGACTAAATACTTTTTTTCCCCACTGTATGTGTTGTTGTGAAAACATGTTCCTACTATCGATGTTCCCAAATTAAGCACTGGGTAGCTGCAGGAACAGGGTTGGAGAGCCCATGGCATACAGAGTTTGGGTGGAATATCACCTGTCACGCAGCAAATTAATCAGAGTAGCCAACACGAGTGAAACGAACTGGCGGGAAAGTGGCCTCCATTCTCTATTCATACGGATGACATGTACTTTTTCTCTTGCACCTGTTTCTGACCTTTTGATAATGGGTCATTCTAAATCGGAACAAATTGTACACATTATACTGAACAAAAATATAAACGCAACATGCAACAATTTAAAAGATTTGATTGAGGGCCCGTGTAGCTCAGTTGGTAGAGCATGGCGCTTGCAATGCCAGGGTTGTGGGTTTGATTCCCACGGGGGGCCAGTATGAAAAAATTAAAATAAATAATAATAATAATAATGAATGCACTCACTAACTGTAAGTCGCTCTGGATAAGAGCGTCTGCTAAATGACTAAAATGTCAAATTTAGTTACAGTTCATATAAGGAAATCAGTCAATTGAAATAAATTCATTAGGCCCTAATCTATGGATTTCACATGACTGGGCAGGGGTGCAGCCATGCATGGGCCTGGCCCAGCCAATCAGAATGAGTTTTTCCCCACAAAAGGGCTTTATTACAGATATAAATACTTTTCCGCGCCCCCCACCCCCCCTCAGACGATCCCGCAGGTGAAGAAGCCAGATGTGGAGGTCCTGGGCTGGCGTGGTTACACGTGGTCTGTGGTTGTGAGGCCGGTGGACGTACTGCCAAATTCTTTAAAACGACATTGGAGGCAGCTTATGGTCTTATTCTCTGTCAACAGCTCTGGTGGACATTCCTGCAGTCAACATGCCAATTGCACGCTCCCTCAAAACTTGAGACATCTCTGGCATGGTGTTTTGTGACTAAACTGCACATTTTAGAGTGGCCATTTATTGCCCCAGCACAAGGTGCACCTGTGTAATGATCATGCTGTTTAATCATCTTCTTGATATGCCACAGCTGTCAGATGCATAGATTATCTTGGCAAAGGAGAAATGCTCACTAACAGGTATGTAAACACATTTGTGCACAACATTTGAGAGAAATAAGCTTTTTGTGCGTATGGAAAATGTCTGGGATTTTTTATTTCAGCTCATGAAACATGGGACCAACACTTTACATGTTATGTTTGTATTTTTGTTCAGTGTAGTAAAGACAAGATTACATTGAGAATAGTCTGATGGGTGAAAATATGATAACTTGATGAGAGAACAGCATGCGCAGCCTGAGTGTCACGCCCTGGCTCTGGGGACACTGTTATGTTGAGCCAGGGTGTGTATATCTATGGGTTTTGTTTCTATGGGTGTTTATTTCTATGTTGGCCAAAGTGACTCCCAATCAGAGGCAACGAGTGTCAGCTGTCGTGGGTTGTCTCTGATTGGGAGCCATATTTAAACTGTCTGTTTTTCATTCGGGTTTGTGGGATTTTGTTCGTGTTTGGTTTGTTTATTGACCATTGACTGTCACGCCATCGCTTTTGTTGTTTTGGTCGTGTGATCATTTATTAAATAAATATGTTCACGTTCAACGCTGCGCCTTGGTCCTCCTCTATGTTAGACGAGCGTGACAGAAAATCCCACCAAGATGTGACCAAGCAGCGTGTCCAGGAGCCATCGCCAGGGAGATCCCTAACAGATCTCCTTCGCCCTCCTCGACTGGGTCAAGCCGAGTGAGGAAGAGAAGGGCTTGACCTTGTGGCAGAAGGGGCGAAAGGCTGGCGAGGGACATGGAGACCTGGTCCACGGGGTAGGGGAGACGGCCAGAACATTTTTTAGGGGGGCTAACGCCGTGGACGACGGGGCAGCAGGAGGCCGCCAGGTTACGGGAGTCACTGGTCACCAGGGGGAGGGAGGATGTAGAGGCACGGCGAGAGGTACTGGCGTGTGTTGCCAGTCCGGTCCGGCCTGTTCCTGATCCCCACGTAGGGCCAGTGGTGTGTGTTCCCAGTACGGTCCGGCCTGTTCCTGCCACTCGCACCAAGTCTACGGTGCGCGTCGCCAGCCCAGTCCGGCCCATTCCTGCTCCCCGCACCAAGTCAGGGGGTGCGCTCGACAGCCCGGCTCGGCCCGTTCCTGCTCCCCGCACTCAAGTCAGTGGTGCGCTCGACAGCCCGGCTCGGCCCGCTCCTGCTCCCCGCACCAAGTCAGGGGTGCGCTCGACAGCCCGGCTCGGCCCGTTCCTGCTCCCCGCACCAAGTCAGTGGTGCGCCGTCAGCCCGGCTCGGCCCGCTCCTGCTCCCCGCACCAAGTCTGTGGTGCGCCCGTCAGCCCGGCTCGGCCCGTTCCTGCTCCCCGCACCAAGTCAGGGGTGCGCGACAGCCCGGCTCGGCTCGCTCCTGCTCCCCACACCAAGCCAGTGGTGTGCGTCGCCAGTCCGGCACGGCCCGCGGCCTGTTCCCCGCACCAAGTCAGGGGTGCGCCCGACAGCCCGGCTCGGCCCGCTCCTGCTCCCCACACCAAGCCAGTGGTGTGCGTCGTCAGTCCGGCACGGCCCGTGCCTGTTCCACCGGTGGCTGGTCCGGCACCGGTCAGATGCTTCACGCCGGAGCTAGAGCAAAACGCTCCACCAGTGTGCAGTCCAGCTCCGGCCAGCGGGGCCAGACTGGACCAGGGGTACTTTGGGGGGTTGGAGAGGGAGCGGGGATCAGGCCCGGAGCCGGATCCGCCGCCTAGGCGGAGTGCCCACCCGGTCCCTCCCCTGTGGGTTTTGGTTGACGCGGTCGGAGTCCGCGCCTTTAGGGGGGGGTACTGTCACGCCCTGGCTCTGGGGACACTGTTATGTTGAGCCAGGGTGTGTAGATCTATGGGTTTTGTTTCTATAGGGTGTTTATTTCTATGTTGGCCAAGTGACTCCCAATCAGAGGCAACGAGTGTCAGCTGTCGTGGGTTGTCTCTGATTGGGAGCCATATTTAAACTGTCTGTTTTTCATTCGGGTTTGTGGGATTTTGTTCGTGTTTGGTTTGTTTATTGACCATTGACTGTCACGTCATCGTTTTGTTGTTTTGGTCGTGTGATCATTTATTAAATAAATATGTTCACGTTCAACGCTGCGCCTTGGTCCTCCTCTATGTTAGACGAGCGTGACACTGAGGCAAGGAACAGAGCACAAGCTGTTTTTTCTGACTTTCTCAAATCCTCAACAGCCTATAGTCGCATCATGCTGCCCATATACTGTATATGTTTTGATTTCTAAGGCATTCTATGGTTTGTATCATTCACAACTAAAGTTGCCACATAACTCTAAATCCAGTGTATAGGACCTGTTTCTAATGATCACTTTTATGCTCAACATAGCCCTTCATATGTGCACTTGCTCCGGAATGGGAAAAATATCCTTTCTATTTTATTCAGCTAAGTTGAATTATCTTATTCTTACTATAAAATCATATAATATAAAATAATGGCACAGGGACTTATAAGCATATGTTGTCTGCTAAATGAACAAGCCTACAGCCTATGGCATGGAGCATAGCCAGATAACATACAGTAGGCCAACTCATATTCTGTTCTTCTGAAATACATTTTCTTCATATCATAATGTTTCTTCAGACCTGCCTAAAATAAATAATGGATTCATTGTGATGGTGCATATTACATTTATTTAATATAGTTTTTTTGTAGATGTTCCAAAGGCGTCCATCAACGGCTTGTCTGCGGCTTGTGTGGAGGCCTGGAGATGCTAAATGTGTTTATGTTAAATAACGGTCAATTACCGTGAGACCGGCAGACTTTTGCATGACAATAACCGGCTGACAAAATGTCATGACTGCCACAGCCCTAGGTGTGCGTGTGTCGTGATGCGTGGATGGGTGAGTTATTATTTATTTTTTTGATAAACGTCCACAAGCTTCTTGGAGGCTCAGAGAGAGAGGATTGTGGAATGCAGACAGGATCAGTCTGTGAAAGCCAGTCCATGTGTGTGTCTTCGTGTGAGTCTGTCTGTCTACGTCTGTGTGTGTGTGAGCCTGTCTACGTCTGTGTGTTTGCGTGTGTGTGAGGGGGCAGGCGGGGGGGGGTTCAGTCAGGCCATGGTTGAGACACGGTCGAGGCCTCAGGTCACAGGTCACCCCAGGCTTGTGTATCGCTCTCTTGTTTTCTTCCACAATCACCTCACGCATATATACCCCACCTCCACCCACACCCACACACACGCAAACTCATACACACACGTGCGCGCTCACACCCGATACAGATATAAAGACAGACAGCACTCTTAGCACATCAGCACACAGACACAGAGACACACAGACACACACACACACATTGAGGCCCTGGTGGTGGTGTGTTCGTTGTTCCCGTGATAGAGCTGGTTCCTGCAGAAAGACCCCTTGCCCTTGGGACTGACACATTCGCTAAGCGCTCAAAGGACAAGCTAACCCCGTCAACCCAGAAATGAGACAAGGAGAGAGGAGGAATTCAAAAATAAAGACAAGAGGAGAAAGAAAGATAGACGGAAAGAACAGGCTTGGTGGTTTGTTCGCTAATGCTGACAGCCATTGAGAGTGAGTTCTGCTCAAGCTGTTCTGCGCTATA
>NC_059196.1:38340073-38355073 GCF_020615455.1 Coregonus clupeaformis
CCTTTCAGGCTTACTGTAAAGACAGCAGTAGCATTAATCATAAAGATGACTGAAATGATACATTGATACACTAGGCTACATCGTTACGGTGAAGACGGCAGCCTAAACGCTCTTTACAGTAACAAAAATAGGCTTCACGTCAATAACAGTAAGATGGTTTCTGCATGTATCTCTGCTGCTTTGGCCACTGAGAACCCAGAGTACAATACATGTTACACCTAGCCTAGCAGGAGCTGAGCTCCCCTCTACTACAATATAAATCAATCAAATGTATTTATAAAGCCTTTTTTTACATCAGCAGATGTCATAAAGTGCTATACAGCAACCCAGCCTAAAACCCAGCAAGCAATGCAGATGAAGAAGCACGGTGGCTAGGAAAACTCCCTATAAAGGCAGGAACCTAGAGAGGAACCAGGCTCTGAGGGGTGGCCAGTCCTCTTTTGGCTGTGCCGGGTGGAAATTATAGGAGTACATGGCCATTAAGGCCAGATCGTTCTTCAAGATGTTCAACGTTCATAGATGACCAGCAGGGTCAAATAATAATCAGTGGTTGTAGAGGGTGCAACAGGTCAGGGGTAAATGTCAGTTGGCTTTTCATAGCCGAGCATTCAGAGGTCGAGACAGCAGGTGCGCTAGAGAGATAGAGAGTCGAAAATAGAAGGTCCGGGACAATACATGTTACACCTAGCCTAGCAGGAGAGTTGGGTAAGGGTGGGAGGTGGAGCTGAGCTCCCCTCTACTACATTTTAGGGAGGGCGGAGTTAAAGAGAGAAGGGAGTGTACTGGCTGATGGTGTCTTGTGAGGATAACGTCCATGATTCATTTACAGGAAGCCTTTTTGCCTTTTGTGTGTGTGTGTGTGTGTGTGTTTGTGTGTGTGTGTGTGTGTGTGTGTCTGGGGCCACTGTCTCATGCACAGGGGACAGAGATGAAGCACTTTACAGACAAAGCACCTAAAAGAATCCCCTCCTCTCCTCCTCTCCTCCTCCCCTCCTCCCCTCCTCCCCTCCTCCCCTCTCATCCTCCTCTCGTATCCTCTACGCAGCTGCCCCTACCCGTCTCCTCAAATCCCACTGGCAGAAGTGGGTCACTGTCACACACGCACTCTCTGTCTCTCTCTCACACACACACACATACACCCCTATACCCAAAATCAGCCTCCACACATCCCTTGCCAACTGACCCCCCACCCCCCTTCACGAACAGACTTCCTCTCTGTCGTACCCAAGCAACCCTCCCAACCTTAACCCTACCCTATCCTATCCTATCCTACCCTATTCTACCCTACCCTACCCTACCCTACCTACCCTATCCTATCTTACCCTATTCTACCCTACCCTACGATACCTACCCTATCCTATCCTACCCTATTCTATCCTATCCTACCCTACCCTATCCTACCCTATCCTATCCTATCCTACCTACCCTATCCTATCCTACCCTACCCTACCTATCCTACCCTATCCTACCCTACCCTACCCTCCTCTACACTAGCCAACCCTACCCTATCCTACCCTACCCAACCCACTCTCAACATATCAATACAGTTGACCCATCTAGCTCCCCACAACAACCACCACCATGCCTCTCAATCTCGGCACCATCCCAGTTACAACCCAGTTACAACCCGCACACCCAATCCAGCCATCGAATCTCAACCCTAAATTCCAAATTGAACCCCTCCATGTCCACCATCCATCCTACCTACAACTCAGTGGCGGCTGGTGAGAGGAGCTATAGGAGGACGGGCTCATTGTAATGGTTGGAATGGAATTAATGGAACGGAGTCAAACACATCAAATATATGGAAACCCATATTTGACTCTGTTCCATTAATTCCAGCATTACAATGATCCCGTCAATGAGCCTATCCTCCTACAGCTCCTCCCACCAGCCTCCATTGCTACAACTGTACATCTACCTCCCCCCTTTCCTAAAACCAAATCAAGACCCCCTGCAGACTCCCCTGAATTACACACATCCCAAATCGACATCCCTCTCCACCTCCTCTTCTACCCCTTACACACACACACACACACACACACACACACACACACACACACACACACACACACACACACACACACACACACACACACACACACACACACACACACACACACACACACACACCAGTCCCCATCCCTGTTCCTAACTGACTGCGCATATCAATCTAGTTAGAGATTCCATGAGGGTGTCGCAGGTTTTTAGCTGCCTGAAGGATTACGGAGCTATCCCTGAAATTGTCTTTGCGGTTTTAATCAACTGATTTTTTTATGGGCCTGGGATTTAGAGAAAAACCCACTAAAACAAAAGAGCTCATCCCATCTACCATAGTGCCCTTCGTTTTCTTACAGATGACAGTTTTGATACTCATCACCGCATCCTGTATCAAAAAGGTTGGCTGGACTTCGCTAAAAGACCCGTACATTATTTTACATGATTCCCTTTGTGTTTACAAGGCCCTACTTCATAAACTTCCGTCTTATCTAACTTTGCTGTTGAAGTATAGGCACCGGAGTTGCCTAACCCGTTCACAGGATTGGTTAACTAAAGAGGTTCCTAGGGTCTCCACCGAACTAGGTAAATCTGCTTTTAGTTTTAATGCACCGTATTTCTGGAATAAAATTCAAAATACATTTCATCTTGATGTTCTGGTGCCATTCGGGCAATTTAAAGTATTGATTTGGGACGTATTTGTGGAGGAATGTAACTGTTTTTCTGGGTGATTTGTTATGTTTTACTTGTGCTTCCCATGACTGAGTTTTTGTTTTTCAATGTGTGTACAGTATGTTTGGGTATAATGTGTATATTTATGTTGTATATACAGGGCACATTTGTAAAAGAGGCCTAGGTCTCAATTTGTTTTCCCTGTTAAAATAAAGCTTAAATAAAAAATTTAAACTGTCTCACACACTACCTGAATCATATTACTATTACTCTCTCTCATCTCTTTTTCTCTCTTTGTATCCCTTTGTCTCTGTCTCTCTCTCTTTTATACCCCACCCCTCTCTCTCTCTCTCTCTCTCTCTCTCTCTCTCTCTCTCTCTCTCTCTCTCTCTCTCTCTCTCTCTCTCTCTCTCTCTCTCTCTCTCTCTCTCTCTCTCTCTCTCTCTCGTTCTCTCTCTCTCTCTCTCTCTCGTTCTCTCTCTCATTTTCTCTCTCTCTCGTTCTCTCTCTCTCCCTTTCTCTCTCTCTCTCTCTCTCTCTCTCAACTCTCGTTTTCTCTCTCTCTCGTTCTCTCTCTCTCCCTCTCTCTCCCTTTCTCTCTCTCTCTCCTTCTCTCTCTCCTTCTCTCTCTCTCTCTCTCCTCTCTCTCCTCTCTCTCTCTCTCTCTCTCTCGCTCTCACTCTCAATCTCTCTCTCTCCTTCTCTCTCGTTCTCTCTCTCTCCTTCTCTCTCGCTCGTTCTCTCTCTCTCCTCTCTCTCTCGTTCTCTCTCTCTCTCTTGTTCTCTCTCTCGTTCACTCTCTCTCTCTCCTTCTCTCTCTCTCTCGTTCTGTCTCTCTCACTCTCTCCCTCGCTCTCATTCTCTCTCTCTCTCTCTCTCTCTCATTCTCTCTCCTTCTCTCTCCTTCTCTCTCTCTCTCTCTCTCACTCTCATTCTATCTCTCTCTCTCTCTCTCGTTCTCTCTCTCTCTCGTTCTCTCTCTCTCTCTCTGTGCATCACAGACACGACAGATCACGTAAGAGTTTAAGAAGGGATTAAGTAGTTAACGACTTATCCTTGCTTTTTTCCTAATTTCCCTAAATTATGTCTTTGAGGCTGTGTGTGAGAGAGAGCATGCATGTGTGTGTATGTGTGTGTGCGTGCGTGTGAGTGTGTGTGTGTCTGAGCGAGACGACAATTCGTGACTGCTGCTTTGTAGATTTTCACAGAGATAAAGCCCCCCCCGGTGCTCAGTGTAGCATGAGCCAAGGCATAGATTCCTCTCATCTGGACCACACTGTGCCACACATCACACGAGACGAATGGCAGGAGGGGGAGGGACAGGGGACAGGGGAGATTAAGTGGTGTGGCAAAAGAGGTGACAAAGCAAAATGGAGGAAGTGTGTGTGTATGTGTGTGTGTCTGTTGGGGGGGGGTACAATGGGGTGAATGTGGGTTACAGTAGAGTACAGTGGAAGAGGTAGGGGCAGTCAGAGGGTGAGACAGGGGGGGGCAAGGCTAGGGATCCAGGAGTGACACAACAGACAGGGGTGAGGGGTAAAGAGAAGGATGGGGGGTGAGGGAGAGGGAGAGGGAGAGGGAGAGGGAGAGGGAGAGGGAGAGGGAGACCGGGTGCATGTTTGACGCCTGGCTGAGTAGCCCTGTTTTATTGCTTCTCTCGCTGCCTCCTTGCCTCTTTGCGTGGGAGCAGGGAAAGGGCAGTCGCAGGGAAAGAATCATCTTTGGCTGCATGTCAGCCCCCGCTCGACCGATGACCACGCATCAGATCACTCACTCACACAGAGCACAGCACGGAAACAAACAGGCAAGAGCAGACAGGGGCAGTCAGCAACTATCTTTCATCTGTTTGTCTGTCTGAGCACTGACCCCAGAGAGAGAGAGAGAGAGAGAGAGAGAGAGAGAGAGAGAGAGAGAGAAGAGAGAGAGAGAGAGAGAGAGAGAGAGAGAGAGAGAGAGAGAGGGAGAGAGAGAGAGAGAGAGATTGTCCTGGGTCTCTGTTCACAAACACAAACAGACCCCACAGAGCACCAGGAAAGCAACACAATTAGACCCAACCAAATCATGAGAAAACAAAAAGACAATTACTTGACACATTGGAAAGAATTAACACCAAAAAAAAGAGCAAACTAGAATGCTATTTGCTATACTGTGAGAGTGACCTCAGCCTGTCTGTCTGTCTGCACTGAGAATGACCTCAGCCTGTCTGTCTGTGTGTCTACACTGTGAGAGTGACCTCAGCCTGTCTGTCTGTGTGTCTACACTGTGAGAGTGACCTCAGCCTGTCTGTCTGTGTGTCTACACTGTGAGAATGACCTCAGCCTGTCTGTCTGTGTGTCTACACTGTGAGAGTGACCTCAGCCTGTCTGTCTGTGTGTCTACACTGTGAGAGTGACCTCAGCCTGTCTGTCTGTGTGTCTACACTGTGAGAGTGACCTCAGCCTGTCTGTCTGTGTGTCTACACTGTGAGAGTGACCTCAGCCTGTCTGTCTGTGTGTCTACACTGTGAGAGTGACCTCAGCCTGTCTGTCTGTGTGTCTACACTGTGAGAGTGACCTCAGCCTGTCTGTCTGTGTGTCTACACTGTGAGAGTGACCTCAGCCTGTCTGTCTGTGTGTCTACACTGTGAGAGTGACCTCAGCCTGTCTGTCTGTGTGTCTACACTGTGAGAGTGACCTCAGCCTGTCTGTCTGTGTGTCTACACTGTGAGAGTGACCTCAGCCTGTCTGTCTGTGTGTCTACACTGTGAGAGTGACCTCAGCCTGTCTGTCTGTGTGTCTACACTGTGAGAGTGACCTCAGCCTGTCTGTCTGTGTGTCTACACTGTGAGAGTGACCTCAGCCTGTCTGGCTGTAAGAAGAGCACACATCAGTTTCACCATGATTTGCATATTTCCAAAAAAGTTACATTCAGGGCTGCCAACACCAACACTGCAAATGAAACATATAGAAGCCAAGAACAATTTAGGAGAAGTGAAGAGCTAGGTCTAATGTGGGGCTTGCTCTAGTGCTGAACTCAGTCAGGTGTCAGGTAAGGTCTGAGCAGAATGCTGCCTGCCCTGCATCACCTGTTTCACAGTCCAGAGGTGTGAGTGAGCCGGATCCAACACCACTTCACCTAATCAGCTTAACTCATCAGCTCATGTCACAAAAGAAGGCTGGCTGGGACACCTGAGGAGAGCAACACAGCACCTACAGGACTGATGCTATACCCTGCTGGACCTATAGGACTGATGCTATACCCTGCAGGAGAACTGATATCCAGCAGAGGAGGGGTAGAGGCAGGAGAAATAAAGAGAGAGAGAGAGAGAGAGAGAGAGAGAGAGAGAGAGAGAGAGAGAGAGAGAGAGAGAGAGAGAGAGAGAGAGAGAGAGAGAGAGAGAGAGAGAGAGAGAGAGAGAGAGAGAGAGAGAGAGAGAGAGGAAGAGAGAGAGAGAGGAAGGAGAGAGAGAGAGAGAGAGAGAGAGAGAGAGAGAGAGAGAGAGAGAGAGAGAGAGAGAGAGAGGGAGAAAGAGAGAGAGAGAGATAGAGAGAGGAATGGAGAGAGACAGGGAGAGATAGAGAAAGAGACAGACAGAGAGATGGGGGGGCTACACTAGTGAACACACAACACATTATCCCCCGACCTCCTGAGGTACAAGGAGGAGTGTGTCTGGTTTTAAACTATCCATTATTCAGGGAGGGAGGGAGGGAGGGAGCGAGGGAGCGAGGGAGCGAGGGAGAGAGAGAGAGAGAGAGAGAGAGAGAGAGAGAGAGAGAGAGAGAGAGAGAGAGAGAGAGAGAGAGAGAGAGAGAGAGAAGGCATCAGTGGGACCTCCTGTGTGTCTCTCTCCTCTCACTGGAAGAGTTTGCCACGCTCACATGAAAAATGGATGGATGGACGGAGGGAGGGAGAAGGAGAGGAAAAGAGTTCTCCTTTCAACAGACAGAGGCACGGAAAGACGGGAGGAATCCACCTGTGTTTGTAAACACGGAGCAGAACAAAAAGAGGGAGAGAAAGTTTACTACTGTACCACTTCACAGACAGATCAAGTCAGGGTGACTTTGCTAAACTCTACAGTCTGCATGATTTAACACAGTGACTTGTATAGCACTCTGTAGGCGATCTACAGTATATCGCTGTACAGTTGATATCATTCTGATGGTATGACGGTCCTGTATGCATACATAAAGTATAGGCCTATGTAATGTTGCATGTATAGCATAGGCCTATAGCAAGTGGTATATGCCATAATCAGGGTGATCACTCATACTGAGCCTGTCTGTGATCCTGACATGACTAGAGGCCTCAGGGTGGAATTCAGTCTCTCCTCCCAACCCTTCCGTGCCCCGTTTAGATACACACCCAGACACAGAGAGAGCAGGGGTCAGCCGAGGGGTCAAACACAACAGGCTATCTAAATGTGCTAGCTAGCTAACTCGACTCATCTTCAATTATCCATGAGCCAAGGAGAAACAAGTCCTGCATGCCTGTGCTGCACTAACGTGCTAAGGTACGTGGTTTACCAACAGGTGCTGCTCTAACGTGCTAAGGTACCTAGTTTACCAACAGGTGCTGCTCTAACGTGCTAAGGTACCTAGTTTACCAACAGGTGCTGCTCTAACGTGCTAAGGTACCTAGTTTACCAACAGGTGCTGCTCTAACATGCTAAGGTACCTAGTTTACCAACAGGTGCTGCTCTAACGTGCTAAGGTATCTAGTTGACCAACAAGGGCCTTTTAAAAAATGGTTTAATTTCTACCATTGCAGTGATGTTGGAATATTACTGTAGCTAGTGCTACATGGGTGGGTACTGTTCTTCAGACTTGGTGTTGGTGGAGAGACACTCTTAATGGAGCAGAGACAACGGGAGAAAACCTTGCTCTGCTCTGTTCATCCTGTTCACCACTACTACAGCTGGCTCTTCAACCGGTGGGGACACTGTAGCAGCACTCTGTGTTAGATCCTACTGCACTGTTGGAGCTAGGAACACAAGCATTATGCTACACCCGCAATAACATCTGCTAAATATGTGTATGTGACCAATAAAATGTGATTTGATTGTATGTGTGTGTGTGTATGTATGGTGGTGAATACCTTGTCATGTTACATTGTGAGTCTGAGTGCTTGGCAGACTGCTGCCGTCAAAATGGAACAGAAAGTATCAGCTGCTCTATAAGAAGTGGTGCTCAGTTCTACTAGCCAGCTGCTGCAGGGTTGGATCCTTACTGCTGCCTTGTCATTATTAACAGCACAAATGGTTGAATGAATAACCACAGCATGAAAACAAGGCAATTAGCACATATAAAGGTGGAATGTAATTTTCAAATAATAGCATTAAAAAAATCAGAATAGATAGTCCTATCACTTTGTGAAAGCTGCGATAAGCACAGAGGGGAGCATAGAACTTGTGTGTGTTGTGCTGTGTGATCTCCCTCTCAGCAGACGACCATTAAACCACTGTGCAGACCCCCACGTCCCCAGGCTCAACAGCACTATGGGCATGTTATTTCACCCCTTATTATTCTCACATTGGCACATGTTGTCTGTTCAGCTTTGTTTTTTGTTTTACATTCACTTCTTTTTTTTCTCTCTCCAATAAATGGAGCTGAAGTCTTCTCCACAGGGGTCTAAGCCCAGAGCATCCAGTATTTTACAAGCTGATTGAAAATCTGAGTGGGGGGAGAGGGATGGGTAGAGAGAGAGAGAGAGAGAGAGCGAGAGAGAGAGAGAGAGAGAGAGAGAGAGAGAGAGAGAGAGAGAGAGAGAGAGAGAGAGAGAGAGAGAGAGAGAGAGAGAGAGAGAGAGAGAGAGAGAGAGAGAGAGAGAGAAAGACAGAGAGAGAGAGAGAAGAGAGAGAGAGAGAGGTGGAACTCTGCCATAAAATAGCACGATTAAAATAGGATAACCCAGTTTCCCAGAGCCTCTCCTTTGTGTGGTGAGACGGGGGGGGGGAACAGGCTGTCTGTCTGTGGGCACGGAATGGCCGCTCTCACACTCTGGTGGGGGTCCATTGTTGTTCACAGCTACCTCCAATTCTCTCTGGGAACATCCGGAAATTACAGAAGATACACAAAGAAGGAGCTGCACACACAGTTCTGTGAAGGGCAACATTACAATGGGTATCACTCCAGAAAGGAAGGAGAGAGTGTGTGTGTGTGTGTGTGTGTGTGTGTGTGTGTGTGTGTGTGTGTGTGTGTGTGTGTGTGTGTGTGTGTGTGTGTGTGTGTGTGTGTGTGTGTGTGTGTGTGTGTGTGTGTGTGTGTGTGTGTGTGTGTGTGTGTGTGTGTGTGTGTGTGTTATGGCCCCGTGTAGCTCAGTTGGTAGAGCATGGCACTTGCAACGCCAGGGTTGTGGCTTCCATTCCCACGGGAGGCCAGTATGAAAACATGCATGCATTCACTAACTGTAAGTCGCTCTGGATAAGAGCGTCTGCTAAATGACTAAAATGTTAATATGTGTGTGTGTGTGTGTGTGTGTGTGTGCAATTACTAGTGATAAGGGGGCCATGAAACTATGCGTGCAATGTGTAAAGTACCTGTTGTATTTCCTCTGGAAGAGGGTAGAAGGGAATGTGTAGGTCCATCTCCTCTCTCTCCACAGACTCTTTCTCTCCTGTGATGATACAATGATATGGAGCAAAATGAATCAGCATGCAAACAGAGTTTCACTGTATCTTAAATAGAACTGTCAGGACGTCATGCATATGGAACTATGAATAGCACAGATGCAAAGGCCTTGTCTCAAGCCTCAGACTGGAAGGTTGCTATATTGTACAGTTATTGAGTAAAGGTTGAGGTGGTCCTGTGGGAGGGGGTGGTCCTGTGGGAGGGGGTGGTCCTGTGGGATGGGGTGGTCCTGTGGGAGGGGGTGGTCCTGTGGGAGGGGGTGGTCCTGTGGGAGGGGGTGGTCCTGTGGGAGGGGGGTGGTCCTGTGGGATGGGGTGGTCCTGTGGGAGGGGGTGGTCCTGTGGGAGGGGGTGGTCCTGTGGGAGGGGGTGGTCCTGTGGGAGGGGGTGGTCCTGTGGGATGGGGGTGGTCCTATGGGAGGGGGTGGTCCTGTGGGAGGGGGTGGTCCTGTGGGAGGGGGTGGTCCTGTGGGAGGGGGTGGTAGATGTTTGTTTTGTTGTGTCCATCAGGTTCACCCCCAGTCCTAAAGCAAATGAGGCCAGTCTGGTCTGTCAGTGGGTCTATGCACTGTATGTTGTTACATGATGAAAGTGGTTCATGTCTGAGGTGACTGGGAGGGTAAATCCAGAGCCATGTGTTTAGACAGTTGGGCCAATGAGGTTTCTGCATTATGATGCATTTACATGACACTACAACGTTCTGTGGCAGCCATGTTAGCTCTCTATTAAAGTGGAACTGACAGTGTTTTAGCTAAATGAAATCTTATCCAAATCTGTTCATATACATATACACCTCCAGGAAGAATATGACACCTTTTTTATTTGACATTTTCTGACAAGCGAGCACTTAGATATGGTCGTTTTCACGTTTTCATAAATTCATAGAATGTTTGGGAATGACGTACAGTAAGGCCTTTGTGGAAATTATATTACATTATAGAGTGGGAAAACAGTTGCTGTAACATTTAAACTTCAAACAGGTTTTCCCTTTTGTTGCACTGCATGGATCACCGGTGTGGTTGAATGCAGCATTGCTGTATGGTGCACTCAACATGTATTGTAGTTGACTAGCCAGCCTAGGCTACTGCTCAAATGTTTGCTGTAACAGGCCTGCATGTTTCTCCTTTGCATGGTGTTTTGTTGCAGGTTTAGTTTTTTGGTTATTCGTTGTCAAGCTTTCAAAACCGAAGACAGACGGCAACATTTGAGTAGCCTAGCTAGGACTGTGGCATGTGGTCTGTACACTTTCCCTCCGCTGCGCGCCGTAAACGGGGCAAACGAAAGCAGCGCAAATGAAGTTGAATTCACCGATGCGAGCGAATCAGGCTGTAATTTCACAAAAGTAAATGACTCAACTGTTGACTTATTTATCCTCGGTTGTGTGTCCTGTTCGGCCCGCGGGCCTTGTGTTTGACACATATGCTAGTCTATTAGCAACGTTATGACTATCCTGTGATCATCGCCCTTGCCAGTTTGATTGTGTTGACATTCCCTGCCTTAGTTACTGTCGTCCGTTTTTGTTCAAAAATATTGAGTCATTGAAACTGAAACAGTGCATCCCGAATGGGTGGAGAGGCAGCAAACAATGTACCAGGCCAGTTGTAATGTACAACCTGATAGCAATATTTTTTGGACTACCAACAAATGTATTGGTGAATTATATTACTCATGCATTGAACTGCATCCATCTATTCTGCCCACAATGCATTACTGTACATCATGGAATTTTTTGTCAAATATAACCTATTTTTAAAACCTCTTATAAAGTTGATTTTGTAGCATAAACTAGGAATTTTATATTTTTGACATATTACGATTGTCTGTTGGTTTCATATCTGAAAAGTAGTTCAAATGCAGTCAGTTCCACTTTAACATTACATAGGGAATATTTAAACAACGCTATGTAACTGAATGTCTAGAATTACAACGATATTCAATATTCTCTCTAAATATATGGCATGATGTTGACCATATTAAATCAATTTTGCCGTGCCACATGAATAGATGAATCAGTACAGCTTATGGTATTTAGTCTATGGCCTGCACCGAGGGGAATGTCACACACACAGGTGCTATTGTCTGCGGGTACCTGCTAGGCAGGGCTGGTGTGTGGTGCCTTTTACGCACAGATCTACGATTCAGCTTACCCTCCCCAAATCTTAACCTTGACCATTAGGGGGGAGCATAAAGCTGACTGTAGATCAGAGGGTATCTGCTAAGTAACCCCTGCGTGCTATGAGACATATGCCCTCGCAGACGATCAGGGGGAAATGGAGTGAAAGGGCATGCGTGTATGTAGGGTACACACACGAGACAGACAAACACAGACCCATCCCCCCCTCTATGCAGTCCCTCCTCCCTCCCTGGCCTGAAACGCAACAGGAAGACTTAGGTCGTCATTTACTTGCTTACCCGCTTCCCGAACGAAGCACCCTTTTGGACTGATTCATACATGAGAACAAGTTTTGCATGACAACCCCTTCCCTATGACATTTTGGCCATTTTAGCCTTGATTTAACCATTAATCATTCTAGTGTGAGAGTTACAAGCTGTTCATAAACTCATCTATTCCGCATAAACACAATTGTGAGAGAAATGCACGTATAGGCTATACACACACACAATGCATCTCTCTCTCACACTCACACATACCCATCTGTCTCTCTCAATTCAATTCAATTCAAACACACACACACACACACACAACATAGATAGACCTACACACACGCAAACCGGTATATGCCACCTTCTCCAGCTGTCTGTTTGCTATAACACCATCATCTGCTTGGCATGCTGACAAATCTCAAGTCGTGTTTCAAAAGTTGATTTAGTTGGAGGCAGTCTGCTAACTTCAGCTGGTTAACTAACCTGTCGCCTCTCTCTCTCTCTCTCTCTCTCTCTCTCTCTCTCTCTGTCTCACTCACTCACTCACACACACACACGTACCAAAAAGCTATTTAAATTGTTTTGATAGTTTATCTAATAATCAATAGTAACACAAGAAGCCTTTACCTACCCATTGTGCTAATTGTCTTGAAACGAAAGCGAAAAACAGCAATTATCTCACGAAAAAGTGTTACGCTGTTTTCGTTCTGCGTGCTCGGGCAGGCAAAGCGATCCAAGCCTTGACTGTCACCATGGATACCGCGCCGGTTTTTACGCAGAATGCGCAGCGCAACACTACGTCCCTTGCCTGAACTGATGTGCCTAGTGCAGGCAGAGAGAGTCCCTTTTCTGTAGACAACACGCCTAGCAGCGGAATCAAGCTTGGGAATGGCTTTGTGCTCTTTTACGTCTGTGCGTTTAATGCATTACCTCTGAAGTAATATGAAACAACGGCAAGGCAGTCCCGTGGGGCATTTCCCCCCTTTTGCTTTCCCCCCTTTTGCTCCGCAATATTACAGGAGGCAGGAGCAATTTATTTTAGGCAATATATTGTTTGTAAATGTATTTAGGCCGACATGTTTGGCTTTTTATCTGATATCATTGGTCTAATTTCACTCTCTCTGACTCTGTCCCGGTCAGTATAGCCTAAATATGGGTTAATGCGCTCTGCTGAGTTTGAGTGGCTGGCTGGGTGAATGAGTGAGCTCTCTGCTCTGCATGCGTGTGGGGCTTTTTAACCCCGTCAATGAATCGTGCGGACTCGGCCTCTGATGCAAATTGCATCGCCCACTCGCTCGCTAGCAGGCATTAACCTTCGTGCCGGTTTATCCGCCTTTGCAGCGCAAACTACGGGTACGTGATAAAACGGCGTAAAGTATGGTTTCAGACAGACAGAGAAAATCCTCGAAGCTCGCGACCTTTCGTGCCTCTGGACCAGAGAACGCACGCGAACGAAATCTTTGATTGGCACCCACTCATATCTCTCTCTCTCTCTCTCTCTCTCTCTCTCTCTCTCTCTCTCTCTCTCTCTCTCTCTCTCTCTATCCTATTACTATTTGACTCACTCATGCATGATTAAATACCCTCAGGAACAGAGCTTAATTGGAACATAATGTATTACACCATGCACCATAATTACTACATTTCCAATTGTATATGAACATAGTCTATGATAGGCTAGCCTATGTATCGTGGAATATATTGAGAAAGTTTAATTGTCTTCTTGTGATCTAATCGGTAACCAAAGCAAATTAACCTAGTTCGGAAGGTGCAGCCAGTGTTTTAGGGCACGGTGCCTGGAGGGACTTTGAAGCTAGGCGTTATTGAGTCCGTTAAGCACGCTATGCTGTGTGAGCAAGTGTGTAATGTAAATAGAGAATCCTGCTGAGTGTGTGCTTGCGTGTGTCTCGGTGAGAGAGGAAGGGGATGGGGTGTGTGTGTGCGTGTGTGTGAGAGCGAGAGAGAGAGAGACAGAGAGAGAGAGAGGGAGAGAGAGAGAGGGGGGCTATATTTGTCTTTTAGGCTTTTGCATACATTTCAAATTGAAGTTTCAAGCTGTATTAGTCTACAGCAGGGTTTCCCAAACTCGGTGCACGTTTTTTGAGTTTTTGCCCTAGCACTACACAGCTAATTCAAAAAATCAACTCATCATCAAGCTTGGATTATATGAATCAGCTGTGTAGTGTTAGGAGTGTTAGGAGTGTTAGGGCAAAAAGCAAAACGTGCACCCCTTTGGGACCCGAGGTCCGAGTTTGGGAAACGCTGGTCTACAGGATACACACGGTATATACCTTCCAACGAAATGCTTACTTGCAGGTTTCTTCTTGACAATGCAACAACAATAAGAATAATACAATAAGAGAATAGGAACATAAAGTAAATGGCTCAGTAGAATTGAATACATTTTTAACTATAAGTATAATACAGGAAGGCACAATTATAGTGCAATAGATGGGTTGGTTAGCCTACTTAGCAACAAAACCGATGAGTGCCCAACTATGGTGCAAAACAGATCCGGGTTGGCTTAGATTGTTGACAATATGTAAACAATATTTCGTCTCCAAATGTTTATTGAAAACATAAATACATTTGCACAATGCGCACTTGTTGTCTTTTAAATACATCTTTACAGTTTGTGCCATATTAACATTGACATGAAAGCAGTCAAAACACCTCAAAACAAGACATGGTGTCAAGAACAAGATAAAACTAGCTGAAACGAGCCACCCACGATTCCCCACATGGCAGCTTCTTGTCATTGTTGATAGCTATCAGACCATTCAGAATCATAACAAGGCATGGATTCCGGCCCCATCCATGTGCACGCATAATTTTCTTGGCAATATTAAACTAATTTCACCATTCACTATTTTGAAACATGAAGTTCAGAAAGCATCACTGTCAATTATCTATGATAATACACGAATTACAAGTGAAAGCAGAATACAGGTATAACAGGTATAATAATAATAATATTATTTAGGCTATTGATAGATCTACTACTGACCTGCAAAAGCAAGGCTATCAATTATTATCTAGTGCTGAGATATGAGCTATGTTCGTGTTTGGTGTTGTGTTTTTATCATAGAGAATGATAGAGGCCTTTAGTGGCCAAAAGGCAGTATTACCATGAGCAGAGCCATTGAGGGCTTCCACCATTTTAATGTAGTCAACTGGGTGGGACTTCCAACTTCATTGGCTGATCCCTCCAGGTGACCCTGTTGGAGTCATGTCCAACCGGGTCATCAGGAGGGATCAGCCAATCGTGATGAAGAAAATGGACTACTTTATAATGGAGATAGCCGCAATGGTGCTGCCCATGCTGTAACGGACGCTATAAT